>NW_027362765.1:313631043-313693543 GCF_046119375.1 Phyllobates terribilis
TTAAAGTGAATGGATCCCACAGGGGTTTCATCTGAATTACATCACTTGGAAATTTAGATGGAAACCCCGATGTAAGTGCTTAGCATAGAGCGCAGGATAAACAATATGTAAAATGTTCCCAATAAAAGCTTCAACTCAGTCCTCAAAAAAAGCTAGTCCCCACTCAGGTCCGTTATCTGTTAAAAATATAAGGGACTTCCAAGTTACTGGTAGCAGAAAGGCTCTGGAAAAGCGAAATGGCCCTTGCCCCACAAAAGAAATTCAGAAAATTTTGTGCTCCCAAATCCAAATGCGTATTCTACAATAATTTGTTCTCCAATTGTCAAATAGCCCTCCATTCCTCCCAGATCTCGCCGTATGGCTAAGCGGTACGATTCAGCCACATATGGGGTATTGCCACTTTTAGAAGAAATTGTGTAACACATTTCGGCACCATTTTTACCTATTGCCCTGTGTGAAAATGTAAAATCTGAGGTTAAAACATTTTTTTGTGGTAAAAATATAATTATGTTTTCTTCACTGCCCAATGGTATAAATTTAAAAATAAAAAAATACTTACTACTTCCCTAGATGAATTCCTTGAGAGGTGTAGTTTACAAAATGGGGTCACTTGTGGGGGTTTCTGCTGTTTTGGCATGTCAGCGACTCTTCAAATGTGACATGGTGTCTGCAACCTATCCCAGCCAAAATAGCGCTCCTTTCTCTTCCGAACCCTGCCGTACACCAAAGCAGTGGTTTTCCCCCACATATTGGCGTACTCAGGAGAAATTGCACAACAAATTTCATGGTGCAATTTCTCCTATTACGCTTATTATAATGCAAATTTAAAGGATGAAAAACGTTTTTGTGGGAAAAATGTGAAAATTTTATTTTTACAGCTCAATATTCTAAACTTCTGTGAAGCACCTTGGGGTTCAAGGTGCTCACCACACAACTAGATAAGTTCCCTAAGGGGTCTAGTTTCCAAAATGGTGTCATTTGTGGGGGGTTTCCACTGTTTAGGTGCATCAGGAGCTCTCCAAACGCAACATGGCGTCCGCTAATTATTCAAACAAATTTTACATTCAAAAAGTCTAATGGCGCTCTTTCCCTTCCGAACCCTGCAGAATAATAAATATACATTCCATTTTATATAATTTTTTTTATTTTAAATTTTTCACTAAAACAAATATACATTTCTTTTTTTATTTTATATATATATATATATATATATATATATGCGTGTGTGTGTGTGTGTGTGTGTGTGTGTGTATATATATATATATATATATATATATATATATACATTTTTTTATTATTGAAATTTTTCACTAAAATAAATATACATTTGTTTTTTTATATATATATATATATATATATATATATATGTGTTTTTTTTATTTCAAATGTTTCACTAAGATAAATATACATTCCTTTTTTATATTTTTATATAGATATATATTTTTTAAATTATTTTTAATTGTTCAATAAAATAAATATACATTCCTTTTTTATTTTTATATATATATATATTTATTTTTTAAAATTTTTCACTAAAATAAATATACATTCCATTTTTGTTATATATGTTTTTTTCATTAAAAATCTTCACTAAAATAAATATACATTCCTTTTATATATATATATATATTTTTATTTAACATTTTTCATTAAAATAAATATACATTCCTTTTTTATTATATGTATTTTTTTATTTTAATTATTCACTAAAACAAATATACATTCCTTTTTTTATTTTATATATATATTTTTTTTATTTAAAATTTTTCACTAAAATAATTATACATTCCTTTATTTATTTTTATATATTTTATTTTACAGTTTTCATTAAAATAAATATACATTCCTTTTTTATATATATATATATATATATATTTATTTTAAATTTTTCACTAAAATAAATATACATTACTTTATATATATATATATATATATATATATTATTTTACATTTTTCACTAAAATAAATATACATTCCTTTTTTATATATATATATTATTTTAAATTTATCACTAAAATAAATATACATTCCTTTTTATATATATATATTTTTTATTTTAAATTATTCATTAAAATAAATATACATTCCTTTTTGTATTTATATATATATATATTTATTATTATTATTATTATTTTAAACTTTTCACTAAAATAAATATACATTCCTTTTTTTATTTTTTATATACAGTACAGACCAAAAGTTTGGACACACCTTCTCATTTAAAGATTTTTCTGTATTTTCTTGACTATGAAAATTGTACATTCACACTGAAGGCATCAAAACTATGAATTAACACATGTGGAATTATATACTTAACAAAAAAGTCTGAAACAACTGAAAATATGTCTTATATTCTAGGTTCTTCAAAGTAGCCACCCTTTGCTTTGAAGATTGCTTTGCACACTCTTGGCATTCTCTTGATGAGCTTCAAGAGGTAGTCTCCGGAAATGGTCTTCCAACAATCTTGAAGGAGTTCCCAGAGATGCTTAGCACTTGGTTGCCCTTTTGCCTTCACTCTGAAGTCCAGCTCACCCCAAACCATCTCGATTGGGGTCAGGTCTGGTGACTGTGGAGGCCAGGTCATCTGGCGTAGCTCCCCATCACTCTCCTTCTTGGTCAAATAGCCCTTACACAGCCTGGACGTGTGTTTGGGGTCATTGTCCTGTTGAAAAATAAATGATGGTCCAGTTAAACGCAAACCTGATGGAATAGCATGCCGCTGCAAGATGCTGTGGTAGTCATGCTGGTTTAGTATGCCTTCAATTTTGAATAAATCCCCAACAGTGTCACCAGCAAAGCACCCCCACACCATCACACCTCCTCCTCCATGCTTCACGGTGGGAACCAGGCATGTAGATTCCATCTGTTCACCTTTCCTACGTCGCACAAAGACACGATGGTTGGAACCAAAGATCTCAAATTTGGACTCATCAGACCAAAGCACAGATTTCCACTGGTCTAATGTCCATTCCTTCTGTTCTTTAGCCCAAAACAAGTCGTTTCTGCTTGTTGCCTGTCCTTAGCAGTGGTTTCCTAGCAGCTATTTTACCATAAAGGCCGGCTGCACAAAGTCTCCTCTTAACAGTAGTTGAAGAGATGTGTCTGCTGCTAGAAGTCTTAGTGGCATTGACCTGGTCTCTAATCTGAGCTGCTGTTAACCTGCGATTTCTGAGGCTGCTGACTCTGATAAGCTTATCCTCAGAAGCAGAGGTGACTCTTGGTCTTCTTTTCCTGGGGCGGTCCTCATGTGAGCCAGTTTCTTTGTAGCTCTTGATGGTTTTTGCAACTGCACTTGGGGACACTTTCAAAGTTTTCCCAATTTTTAGCACTGACTGACCTTCATTTCTTAAAGTAATAATGGCCACTCGTTTTTCTTTACTTAGGTTCTTTTTTCTTGCCATAATACAAATTCTAACAGTCTATTCAGTAGGACTATCAGCTGTGTATCCACCAGACTTCTGCACAACACAACTGATGGTCCCAACCCCATTTATAAGGCAAGAAATCCCACTTATTAAACCTGACAGGGCACACCTGTCAAGTGAAAACCATTTCCGGTGACTACTTCTTGAAGCTCATCAAGAGAATGCCAAGAGTGTGCATAGCAGTCATCAAAGCAAAAGGTGGCTACTTTGAAGAACCTAGAATATAAGACATATTTTCAGTTGTTTCACACATTTTTGTTAAGTATATACAGTGCTGGCCAAAAGTATTGGCACCCCTGCAATTCTGTCAGATAATACTCAGTTTTTTCCTGAAAATTATTGCAATCACAAATTCTTTGGTATTATTCTCTTCATTTAATTTGTCTTCAATGAAAAAAACACAAAAAGAATTGTCCTAAAGCCAAATTGGATATAATTCCACACCAAACCTAAAAAAGAGGGTGGACAAAAATATTGGCACCCTTTGAAAAATCATGTGATGCTTCTCTAATTGGTGTAATTAACAGCAGTTGTAATTTACCTGTGGCACCTAACAGATGTTGGCAATAACTAAATCACACTTTCAGCCAGTTAACATGGATTAAAGTTGACTCAACCTCTGTCCTGTGTACTTGTGTATAACACAATGAGCATGGAGAAAAGAAAGAAGACCAAAGAACTGTCTGAGGACTTGAGAAACCAAATTGTGAGGAAGCATGAGCAATCTCAAGGCTACAAGTCCATCTCCAAAGACCTGAATATTCCTGTGTCTTCCGTGCGCAGTGTCATCAAGAAGTTTAAAGCCCATGGCACTGTGGCTAACCTCCCTAGATGTGGACAGAAAAGAAAAATTGACGAGAGATTTCAATGCAAGATTGTGCGGATGGTGGATAAAGAACCTCGACTAACATCCAAACAAGTTCAAGCTGCCCTGCAGTCCGAGGGTACAACAGTGTCAACCCGTACTATCCATCGGCGTCTGAATGAAAAGAGACTGTATGGTAGGATACCCAGGAAGACCCCACTTCTTACCCCGAGACATAAAAAAGCCAGGCTGGAGTTTGCCAAAACTTACCTGAGAAAGCCTAAAACGTTTTGGAAGAATGTTCTCTGGTCAGATGAGACAAAAGTAGAGCTTTTTGGGAAAAAACATCAACATAGAGTGTACAGGAAAAAAAAAGAGGCATGCAAAGAAAAGAACACGGTCCCTACAGTCAAACATGACGGAGGTTCCCTGATGTGTTGGGGTTGCTTTGCTGCCTCTGGCACTGGACTGTTTGACCGTGTGCATGGCATTATGAAGTCTGAAGACTACCAACAAATTTTGCAGCATAATGTAGGGCCCAGTGTGAGAAAGCTGGGTCTCCCTCAGAGGTCATGGGTCTTCCAGCAGGACAATGACCCAAAACACACTTCCAAAAGCACTATAAAATGGTTTGAGAGAAAGCACTGGAGACTTCTAAGGTGGCCAGCAATGAGTCCAGACCTGAATCCCATAGAACACCTGTGGAGATATCACAAAATGGCAGTTTGGAGAAGGCACCCTTCAAATATCAGGGACCTGGAGCAGTTTGCCAAAGAAGAATGGTCTACAATTCCAGCAGAGCATTGTAAGAAATTCATTGATAGTTACCGGAAGCGGTTGTTCGCAGTTATTTTGGCTAAATGTTGTGCAACCAAGTATTAGGCTGAGGGTGCCAATACTTTTGTCCGGCCCTTTTTTGGAGAAATGATCAATGTTTTGATTTTTGCTTCATTCTCTTTTGTGTTTTTTCCTTGCAAGCAAATTAAATGAAGATAATAATACCAAAGAATTTGTGCTTTCAATCATTTTCAGGAAGAAACTGAGTATTATCTGACAGAATTGCAGGGGTGCCAATACGTTTGGCCAGCACTGTAATTCCACATGTGTTAAATCATAGTTTTGATGCCTTCAGTGTGAATGTACAATTTTCATAGTCATGAAAATACAGAAAAATCTTTATATGAGAAGGTGCGTCCAAACTTTTGGTCTGTACTGTATATTTATTATTTTAAATTTTTCACTAAAATAAACATACATTCCTTTTGATATATATATATTTATATATAATTTTTTTTATTTTACATTTTTCACTAAAATAAATATACATTCTTTTTTTTATATATATATTTTTTATTATTTAAAATTTTTAACTAAAATAAATATACATTTCTTTATATATATATATATATATATATATATATATATATATATATATATATATAAAAAAAATTTAAATTTTTCGCTAAAATAAATATACATTAGTATTTTATATATATATATATATATATATATATATGTGTGTGTGTGTTTTTATTTTACATTTTTCACTAAGATAAATATACATTCCTTTTTTATATATATATATATATTTTTATTTTAAATTTTTCAGTAAAATAAATATACATTCATGTTTATTTATATATATATATATATATATATATATATATATATATATATATATATATATATATATATATATATATATATATATATATATATATATATATATATATATATATATATATATATATATATTAGATTTGAGCGAGCACTAAAATGCTCGGGTGCTCGAAGCTCGGGCCGAGCTCACCATGATACTCGGGTGCTCGACCCAAGCAACGAGCCCAATGTTAGTCTATGGGAGACCTGAGAATTTTTGCGGCGGCACCCCCGGCAGTCTGTAGAATGCCTAAAAAGTGCCCAAAACGATAGTGACAGTGCTCAAAAGACATGGGGACAGCATGGGCATCGCCCCAGGAAGCATTTCTGACCCCCAGGTCACTGCTGTCAACAACTTGGTCAGAGGTATTAAGCTACTTTAACGGGCTCACAATAAAACGTTCAAAAACAAAACTGAAACGGTTTTCCTGTGAAATATGTTAAGGAACTTCCTTTCCAGGGTTAAGACTTGTGTATAAGGTAAAATAAAAAAACAAAAACAAAAATACTCCTCCACACCTTGGGCTATGTAGCATTTTTTATGCGTTTTTGCACTTTTGAATAGCTTTCGACCATGACAAATGCATTGACATTTTAACATTTTACAATCTTATCTGGCCATGTGCTGTGTGACACATGCATACAGTGCTGAAAAGACATGGGAACAGCATGGGGAAGACCCCTGGAAGCATCTCTGACACCCAGGTCACTGCATAAAAGTGTGCCCATCAGAGGTGATCCTTTCCGCATCAGAAGATGAAGACTTACAACTATCTCCCTGCAAGTGCTTGTCCCAGGGCAGTGTTCAATTGTACCTCCCCCATTCCTTGCAATGCAAGTGCAAGTATTCAGCCTGCCACCCACCCACCCCCAGGCTGCAATACTATACTGCTAGCTTGCTTGCACTTGAAATGGGGCCTTTTTGTTTGGAGGAGGCCGAAGCTGGCCACTACCTCATGGCTGCTTCGGCAGCGAGGTATCCATACTCAGTCCCCAGCTGCCCGGCGACCGGATGTCCACGCTCGGTCCCCAGCTGCCAGGGGGCGGCCGGGTGTCCATACTCGGTCCTCAGCCGCCCCATGGCCGGGTTTCCACACACGGTCCCCAGCCACCTGGGGGCGGCCGGGTGTCAATAAATGGTCCCCAGCCTCCCCTATTTCTCCTTCAAACTTCCCACACACTTTTCTTAGCCTGGCCTGCTTTAGAGCACCATTGGACCAGCCCATGAGAGATCCAGACTCCTCTGGTGGGCCCCTTCTTCTCCATCAGGGGACTTGAGAGTGCCAAGGTGAGGAGCATGATGATGATGATATAAGTTAGCGTCTGCTTTGTTTTCTTGGAATGCAAGCGCATGTACGTAGTAGCGGCAAAGCCTGAGGTGGTCAGCGCTTTGGCGCATATCCTACCTCCTCTGAGGATAGCTGGATGTTTTCCTGCTACTATCCCAGTTCTATGACTCCCATTAAAACAAAGTTTCAGGTGATGAATGATGGATGAGGTTGGATATCAGGCCAGTCAACCACACATGTCTTGTAGGATATGTTTCTGTACCAAAAGGAGCGGTGGCTACACAGTTATAGGGCATGCAGTGAATGCAATGCCTCACAAAAATTTCGAGGCACTCCAATGCCCCTTGGAAGTGACATGGAGGTCAGAGGGCCTTAACTAAAACGTTTTTTCCATTTATAGCAACTGGGTCTCCTGTGCACTGTTGGCCTAAGCAGTAAATGGAAGGCTTTCTAAAAATTATGAGGAACTACAATGCCACATGAAACAGACGTGGATTACAGCATACTAAAAACCTTCTACCCATTATTGGGGAGTGTGTCTCCCTTAGTGTTCACCTATGCATTGAAAAGCAAAAGCTGACTAAAATTAGGAGGAAATGCAATGCCCGTTGGAAGAATGGTGGAGGTCGCAGTGGAATAAAAAGACAATATCAATGTCCCTTGGAAAAGTGGTGGAGGTCGCAGTAGCTTAAGAAGACGGTTTTAATGCCCCTTGGAAGAGACGTGGAGGTCGTAGTAGCTTAACAAGATACTTTTAATGCCCCTTGGAAGAGACATGGAGGTGGCAGTAGCTTAACAAGACGGTTTTAATGCCCCTTGGAAGAGACGTGGAGGTTGCAGCAGCTTAACAATACGGTTTTAAAGCCCCTTGGAAGAATGGTGGAGGTCGCAGTAGCTTAACAAGATGGTTTTCATGCCCTTTGGAAGAGACGTGGAGGTCGCAGTAGCATAGCAAGATGGTTTTCATGCCCTTTGGAAGAGACGTGGAGGTCGCAATGGAATAAAAAGACAAAATCAATGCCCCTGGGAAAAGTGGTGGAGGTCGCAGTAGCTTAACACGACGGTTTAAATGCCCCATGGAATAGACGTTGAGGTCACAGTGGAATAAAAAGTCAATATTAATGCCCCTTAGAAGAGACGTGGAGGTCGCAGTGGAATAAAAAGACAGTTTTAATGCCCCTTGGAAAAGTGGTGGAGGTTGCAGTAGCTTAACAAGATGGTTTTAATGCCCCTTGGAAGAGACGTGGAAGTTGCTGTAGCTTAACAAGACGGTTTTAATGCCCCTTGGAAGAGACGTGGATGTTGAAGTAGCTTAACAGGATGGTTTTAATGCCACTTGGAAGAATGGGGGAGGTTGCAGTAGCTTAACAAGATGGTTTTAATGCCCCTGGGGAAAGTGGTGGAGGTCACAGTAGCCTAGCAAGACGGTTTTAATGCCCCTTGGAAGAGACGTGGAGGTTGCTGTAGCTTAACAAGACGAATTTAATGCCCCTTGGAAAAGACGTGGAGGTTTCAGTAACTTAACAAGACGGTTTTAATGCCACTTGGAAGAATGGTGGAGGTCGCGTTGCTTAACAAGATGCTTTTAAAGCCCCTTGGAAGAGATGTGGAGGTTGCAGTAGCTTAACAAGACGGTTTAAATGCACCTTGGAAGAGACATGGTGGTTGCAGTAGCTTAACAAGATGGTTTTAATGCCCCTTGGAAGAGACGTGGAGGTCGCAGTGGAATGAAAAGACAATATCAAAGCCCCTGGGAAAAGTGGTGGAGGTCGCAGTAGCTTAACAAGATGGTTTACATGCCCCTTGGAAGAGGCGTGGAGGTCACAGTGGAATAAAAAGACAATATCAATGCCCCTGGGAAAAGTGGTGGAGGTCGCAGTAGCTTAACAAGACGGTTTAAATGCCCCATGGAAGAGACGTGGAGGTCACAGTGGAATAAAAAGTCAATATTAATGCCCCTTAGAAGACTAGTGGAGGTCGCAGTGGAATAAAAAGACAATATCAATGGCCTTTGGAAAAGTGGTGGAGATCGCAGGAGCTTAACAAGACAGTTTTAATGCCCCTTGGAAAAATGGTGGAGGTTGCAGTAGCTTAACAAGACGGTTTTAATGGCCCTTGGAAGAGATGTGGAGGTTGCAGTAGCTTAACAAGATGGTTTTAATGCCCCTTGGAAGAGATGTGGAGGTTGCAGTAGCTTAACAAGACGGTTTAAATGCACCTTGGAAGAGACGTGGTGGTTGCAGTAGCTTAACAAGATGGTTTTAATGCCCCTTGGAAGAGACGTGGAGGTCGCAGTGGAATAAAAAGACAATATCAATGCCCCTGGGAAAAGTGGTGGAGGTCGCAGTAGCTTAACAAGGCGGTTTAAATGCCCCTTGGAAGAGACGTCGAGGTCACAGTGGAATAAAAAGACAATATCAAAGCCCCTGGGAAAAGTGGTGGTGGTCGCAGTGGAATAAAGGACAATATCAATGCCCCTTGGAATAGTGGTGGAGGTCGCAGTAGCTTAACAAGACGGTTTAATGCCCCTTGGAAAAGTGGTGGAGGTCGCAGTAGCTTAACAAGACGGTTTAAATGCCCCTTGGAAGAGACATGGAGGTCACAGTGAAATAAAAAGAAAATATCAATGCCCCTTGAAAAAGTTGTGGAGGTCACAGTAGCTTAACAAGATGGTTTTAATGCCATTGGGAGAAGTGGTGGAGGACTCATTAGCTTAACAAGGTGAGGAGCATGATGATGATGATAGAATTCAGCGTCTGCTTTATTTTCTTGGAATGCAAGCGCATGTATGTACTAGCGGCTAGGCCATATGTGGTCAGCATTTTGGCACATGTCCTACCTCCTCTGAGGATAGCTGGATGTTTTCCTGCTACTATCCCAGTTCTATGACTCCCGTTAAAACAAAGCTTCAGGTGATGAATGATGAATGAGGTGGTGGCAAAGGAGAAAGAGCAGGAGGAACAGGGACCATTCACATCAATATCAGGCCAGTCAACCACACATGTCTTGTAGGATATGTTTCTGTACCAAAAGGAGTGGTTCGGCTACACAGTTATAGGGCATGCAGTGAGTGCAATGCCTAACAAAAATTTTGAGGCATTCCAATGCCCCTTGGAAGTGACATGGAGGTCAGAGGGCCTTAACCGAACCCTTTTTTCCATATATAGAAACTGGGTCTCCTGTGAACTGTTGGAATAAGCCATGAATGGAAGGCTTTCAAAAATTATGAGGAACTGCAATGCCACTTGAAACAGATGTGGATTACAGCATACTAAAAACCTTCAACCCATTATTGGGGAGTGGGTCTGCCATAGTGTTCGCCTATACATTGAAAAGCAAAAGCTGACTAAAATTAGGAGGAAATGCAATGCCCGTTGGAAGAATGGTGGAGGTCGCAGTGGAATAAAAAGACAATATCAATGTCCCTTGGAAAAGTGGTGGAGGTCACAGTAGCTTAACAAGAAAGTTTTAATGCCCCTTGGAAGAGTTGCGGAGGTCGTAGTAGCTTAACAAGACGGTTTTAATGCCCCTTGGAAGAGACGTGGAGGTTGCAGTAGCTTAACAAGACTGTTTTAATGCCCCTTGGAAGAGACGTGGAGGTTGCAGTAGCTTAACAATACAGTTTTAATGCACCTGGGAAGAATGGTAGAGGTCAAAGTAGCTTAACAAGACAGTTTTAATGCCCCTTGGAAGAGACGTGGAGGTTGCAGTAGCTTAACAAGATGGTTTAAATGCCCCTTGGAAGAGACGTGGAGATCGCAGTAGCTTAGCAAGATGGTTTTAATGCCCTATGGAAGAGACATGGAGGTCGCAGTGGAATAAAAAGACAATATCAATGCCCCTCGGAAAAGTAGTGGAGGTCGCAGTGGAATAAAAAGACAATATCAATGCCCCTTGAAAGAGTGGTGAAGGTCGCAGTCGCTTAACAAGACAGTTTTAATGCCCCTTGGAAATGTGGTGAAGGTTGCAGTAGCTTAACAAGATGGTTTTAATGGCCCTTGGAGAAGTGGTGGAGGTCGCAATGCTTAACAAGATGGTTTTAATGCCCCTTGGAAGAGCGGTGGAGGTTGCAGTAGCTAAACGAGACGGTTTTAATGCCCATTGGAAGAGACATGGAGGTCGCAGTAGCTTAACAAGACGATTGAAATGCCCCTTGGAAGAGACGTGGAGGTTGTAGTAGCTTAACAAGACGGTTTTAATGCCCTTGGAAGAGACGTGGAGGTTGCAGTAGCTTAACAAGACAGTTTTAATGCCCCTTGGAAGAGACATGGAGGTTGCAGTAGCTTAACAAGACTTTTTTAATGTCCCTGGGGAAAGTGGTGGAGGTCGAAGTAGCTTAACAAGACGGTTTTAATGCCCCTTGGAAGAGACGTGGAGGTTGCAGTAGCTTAACAAGATGGATTTAATGCCCCTTGGAAGATATGTGGAGGTCGCAGTAGATTAACAAGATGGTTTTAATGTCCCTTGGAAGAGACGTGGAGGGTGCAGTAGCTTAACAAGATGATTTTAATGCCCCTTGCAAGAGACGTGGAGGTTGCAGTAGCTTAACAAGACGGTTTAAATGCCCCTTGGAAGAGACGTGAAGGTCATAGTGGAATAAAAAGACAATATCAATGCCCCTTGGAAGAGTGGTGGAGGTCGCAGTGGAATAATAGACAATATCAATGCCCTTGGAAGAGTGGTGGAGGTCGCAGTAGCTTAACAAGACGGTTTTAATGCCCCTTGGAAAAGTGGTGGAGGTCGCAGTAGCTTAACAAGATGGTTTTAATGCCCCTTGGAAGAGACGTGGAGGTCGCAGTGGAATAGAAAGACAATATCAATGCCGCTGGGAAAAGTGGTGGAGGTCGCAGTAGCTTAACAAGATGGTTTTAATGCCCCTTGGAAGAATGGTGGAGGTTGCAGTAGCTTAACAAGACTGTTTTAATGCGCCTGGGGAAAGTAATGGAGGTTGCAGTAGCTTAACAAGACTTTTTTAATGTCCCTGGGGAAAGTGGTGGAGGTCGAAGTAGCTTAACAAGACGGTTTTAATGCCCCTTGGAAGAGACGTGGAGGTTGCAGTAGCTTAACAAGATGGATTTAATGCCCCTTGGAAGATATGTGGAGGTCGCAGTAGCTTAACAAGACGGTTTTAATGCCCCTTGGAAGAGACGTGAAGGTCATAGTGGAATAAAAAGACAATATCAATGCCCCTTGGAAGAGTGGTGGAGGTCGCAGTGGAATAATAGACAATATCAATGCCCTTGGAAGAGTGGTGGAGGTCGCAGTAGCTTAACAAGACGGTTTTAATGCCACTTGGAAAAGTGGTGGAGGTCGCAGTAGCTTAACAAGATGGTTTTAATGCCCCTTGGAAGAGACGTGGAGGTCGCAGTGGAATAGAAAGACAATATCAATGCCGCTGGGAAAAGTGGTGGAGGTCGCAGTAGCTTAACAAGATGGTTTTAATGCCCCTTGGAAGAATGGTGGAGGTCGCAGTAGCTTAACAAGATGGTTTTAATGCCCCTGGGGAAAGTAATGGAGGTCGCAGTAGCTTAACAAAACGGTTTTAATGCCCCTTGGAAGAGACTTGGAGGTCGCTGTGGAATAAAAAGACAATATCAATGCCCCTTGAAAAAGTGGTGGAGTTCGCAGTAGCTTAACAAGATGGTTTTAATGCCCTTGGGAAAAGTGGTGGAGGACGCAGTAGCTTAACAAGACGGTTTTAATGCCCCTTGGGAGAGACGTGGAGGTGGCAGTGGAATAAAAAGACAATAGCAATGACCCTTGGAAGAGTGGCTGAGATCGCAGTAGCTTAACAAGACGGTTTTAATGCCCCTTGGAAAAGTGGTGGAGGTCACAGTAGCTTAACAAGATGGTTTTAATGCCCCTTGGTAGAGACGTGGAGGTCGCAGTGGAATAAAAAGACAATATCAATGCCCCTTGAAAGAGTGGTGGAGGTCGCAGTAGCTTAACAAGACGGTTTTAATGCCCCTTGCAAGAAACGTGGAGGTCGCAGTGGAATAAAAAGACAATATCAATGCCCCTTGAAAGAGTGGTGGAGGTCGCAGTAGCTTAACAAGATGGTTTTAGTTCCCCTTGGAAGAGACGTGGAGGTCGCAGTAGCTTAACAAGACAATATCAATGTACCCTGGAAAGGTGGTGGAGGTCACAATAGATTAACAATACAGTTTTAATGCCCCTGGCAGAAGTGGTGGAGGTCACAGTAGCTTAACAAGACGGTTTTAATGCCCCTTGGAAGAGACGTGGAGGTCGCAGTGGAATAAAAACACAATATCAATGCCCCTGGGAAAAGTGGTGGAGGTCGCAGTAGCTTAACAAGACGGTGTTAATGCCCCTTGGAAGAGACTTGGAGGTCGCAGTGGAATAAAAAGGCAATATCAATGCCCCTTGAAAAAGTGGTGGAGGTCGCAGTAGCTTAACAAGGCGGTTTTAATGCCCCTGGGAAAAGTGGTGGAGGCCACAGTATCTTAACAAGACGGTGTTAATGCCCCTTACAAGAGCCATGCAGTACAGCATATTAAAAACATTATTCCCATTATTGGAGAGTGGCTCTCCCATAGTCTTTGCCTATGCCTTCCAAGCAAAAGCTGCCAAAAATTAGGATGGACGAACTTGCAATGCTGGCAACATTGACCACGGTCACCCTGGTGGTATAGTGGTGGTGGAGGCTGAGGATAAGGAGAAGATCAAAATACATCCGAAATGAGGAAGTGTATACCCGTGTGTGGGTGTGAAATGGTGCATGGGAATACACCTCCCGAAATAACACAGTGGATTTGACTTTATGTTACTCTGCTGCATTCGGTGGTGATGAGAAGTCTGGCCCAATCCAGCCCTTGTTCATTTTGATAAGGGTCAGCTTGTCAGCATTGTCAGTTGGCAGGCGAGTGCGCTTATCAGTTATAATTTCCCAGCGGCACTAAAAACATGCTCCGATAGCACGCTAACGGCAGGGCAGGCCAGGACTTCCAAGGCGTACAGAGCGAATTCATTCGAAGTGTCCAGCTTGGATACCCAATAATTAAAAGGCACAGAGGAATCACGGAGGATTTTGGTACGGTCGGCAAGGTACTCCCTCACCATCTTTTGAAACTTTCCACTCCTTGTGAGAGTACCCCGCGCCTCAGGGCCTGTAAGCTGGGTGGGTCTCAGAAAACTGTCCCAGAATGTTGACAGTGTTCCCCTGCCTCTGCTGGATTGGAGTTGCGTCTCTCTCTCATGTACGCCTTGGTTGGGCAACGAACTGTGACCTCTGCCGCTAGCGTGTTCAGATGGGAATTTTTTTAACAGTTCTGCAGCAAGGGCCTTCTGGTACTGCCCCATTTTTGTAGACCTCTCCACCTCAGGAATAAGAGAGTGAAAGTTCTCCTTGTAGTGTGGGTCTAAAAGTGTCACCAACCAGTAATGACTGTCACCCAAAATTTAGACAACGCAAGGGTCATGGTTAAGGCACCGTAACATAAAGTCAGCCATGCGTGCCAGACTGGTAACGGGCAAGACTTCCGTGTCCTCACCAAGATGATGACTGACCATGCTCTCCTCCTCCTTCTCCTCCCCCCTGTCCTCAGGCCACCCACGCTGAACCGACAGTATGACAGTTGTACAGGTACTATCATCTACAGCGCATGAAACCAGCTCCTGCTCTTCCTCCTCCTCCTCCTCTCCCTCATTGTCCCCCAATGCATGTTGGGATGAGATGAGGCTGGGCTGTGTGTAATCGCCCATTACAGGTTCTTGATCCATCTCATCATACTCTGACTGCAATGCCTCCTCTTTAATTCTCTGCAGAGAGCATTGCAAAAGACAGACAAGTGGGATGCTGACGCTAGTGATGGCGTCATCGCCACTCAACATCTTGGTGGACACCTCAAAGTTTGTCAGGATGGTACATATGTCAGACATCCACGTCCACTCCTGAGGTCTTATGTGTGGAGTCTGACGTGAATATCAACGGCCTTGTTGCAGCTGATACTCCACAACTGCTTTTTTCTGCTCACAAATCCTTTGCAACATGTGGAGGTTAGAGTTCCAATGTGTGGGGACATCACACACCAGTCGGTGTGCTGGAAACTGCAAACGCTGCTGCAACACAGCAAGGGCAGCGGAAGCTGTAGCCGACTTGTGAAAATGAGGATGGTACATATGTCAGACATCCAGGTCCACTCCTGAGGTCTTATGTGTGGAGTCTGACGTGAATATCAACGGCCTTGAGGAGCAGATCTGGCAACTCGGGGTACGATTTAAGAAACAGCTGAACCACGAGGTTAAGCACATGAGCCAGGCATGGTACATATGTGATCTCGCCTCGCCTCAGAGCCGCCACCAGGTTACGGCCATTGTCACACACGACCATGCCTGGATGTAGGTTCAGCGGTATCAGCCACAGATCTGCCTGCTCTTTCACAGCTGTCCACAACTCACAAGCAGTGTGAGGTTTATCACCTAAGCTTATGAGTTTCTGCACATCCTGTTGCCACTTGGCTGACGCAGTACTGCAGTGCTTCCAGCTTGTAACTGATGTGGTGATATCTGAGATGGAGGCTGAACATGAGGAGGAGGAGGAGGATGATGCGCAGGAGCTGTACACTGTGGAGGAAACTCTGACTGACATAGGGCCCGCAATCCTCGGTGTGGGGAGGATGTGTTCCGTCCCAAGGTCCGACTGGGTCCTGGCTTCCACTATGTTTACCCAGTGAGCCGTCAGGGAGATGTACCTTCCCTGGCCACAAGCACTTGTCCACGTGTCTGTTGTCATGTGGACTTGACTTGCCCCCTGGGCCGTGGGGCACTCGGATCCGGGCAATAGGGAAACTGTGGGAGTAGTAGTGGCAACCCGGTTCCGTGGCTCAGGGTGGTCAGACCAATGGTAGTCTGCTACGTGCTTTAGTCCGACTACGCCATCCGTGGATTGCGGTTATTAGGAACCGCCGCCGCAAGGCAGTCCGCTGGGGCTGATGACGTGTGCAGCTGGGATGGTGTGACTCCCCACGGGAAGAGTGCGGCCCCAGGGCAGTGTAGCGTATGGTGGGAGTGATGGTAGTGAGAGTCCCAGTACCGGTAGTGCTGGAGGAGCGAAAGAGCACACAGACAACGTACTGCAGTCCAATATCGTTTACTCACAGTTCAGGTACTCCAGGTCACTTCTGTACAGGTAGTGACCGCCCGAGCCGTGCTGCGTCCACTAGGTGCGGGGCTCGGTCAACTCTCAGGCAGTTCAGGAGCATGGCACAGGACCCCCTTTAATCCTTTCTCTGGCCTGCCTCACCAGTGACCCACTTTTGTCCAGCTGCCGCGGACCTGTGCGGTTAAACGTGGGCCCCGTCCTCCGCTGTCCTATATGGTGCCTTCCTAGCAGGTTTGATGAGGTGCTGCACCAATAAATGGTCACAGCCTCCGATCTTTGGCTGAGGGTTGTTTCTCCTCCACCAACTTGGGATCCGGTACCCTTAATCTGCCTGACCCTTTACAATGGATTCTCGTGGGTTCTTATGGTGCCTTCCACCTTCTTGTTCCTGAGCCCTTCTGTTTCTCTCTCTTCTCCTTCTTTCCTGTTCTGTCTTCTCCTCCTTCCCTTGGCCTCTTCTCCAGGCCCACTTCTCCTTCTCCTCTCAGGCTCCGGCCTCTTCTCTAGGCCTGCCTCTGGAGCAGCACTCAGCCTGAGCTGCTGCTCCCTGTCAGCTCTCCTCTCCTCACAGACTGAACTGAACCCTGTTCTAAGATGGTGCCCACCTTTTATACCTCCCTCTGACCATGAGCCCAGGTGACCAGCAACCAATGAGCTCCTTCCTACGCTCAGGAACCAACCCCTATCTGCCCCTACAGCACTGGGTGTTCCACCCCCCTCCCCACTCCAGGCAGGGACATAGTCGGTCGTGCCTGCACTTCTGTTTAGTGGGAGCACCGTTGAGATGTCCCTCGGAAATGGGGTGTGTGTGCTGTATGCAGCTAACTGAGCCCTGGTCCATACTCCATCCTTACCCGGGAGTGGAATATCACACCTCTGGACTGAGGTGCAATACCCCTGTAGCGGCCGAACCCTCAGGGCGCTACATTCCCCCCTGGTAAAGCACAGCATGTCCTCGGGATGGAAAAGAGCAAAAACAGTTGATTACAGGACATGCAAAACTTTTTAAAACTTTTTACATTTAGAAACGGATGACATTGTTCAACTCCCTTTATGGGACACACTTTTCTTTTCTTGTCACACTATTATAAAACACATATTAATACTTCTGGAACTCTTTTGTCACTTATCATATAAAACGGTTTCAAGATTATATAAAACATTTTCTAGCAGCATATTAAACTCTTCAAAGACTTAGGTATACTAATAGATCATAGACTGAACATGAGTCAACAGTGTGATGCAGCAGCAAAAAAGGCAAATACAATTCTGGGATGTATTAACAGAAGCATACAGTCTAGATCACGTGAAGTCATTATCGGTCTTTACTCCTCTTTGGTCAGACCTCATCTGGAATACTGTGTACAGTTTTGGGCACCACATTTTAAAAAAGACATCGACAAACTGGAGCAAGTTCAGAGAAGAGCGACCAGAATGGTGACTGGTCTGCAAACCATGTCCTATGAGGAACGGTTGCAGGATTTGGGAATGTTTAGCTTGCAAAAAAGAAGACTGAGAGGAGACTTAATAGCTGTCTACAAATATGTCAAGGGCTGTCACATTGTAGAAGGATCATCTTTATTCTCATTTGCACAAGGAAAGACTAGAAGAAATGGGATGAAACTAAATGGGAGGAGACACAGATTAGATATTAGAAAAAACTTTTTGACAGTTAGGGTGATTAATGAGTGGAACAGGCTGCCACGAGAGGTGGTGAGTTCCCCTTCAATGGACGTCTTCAAACAGAGGCTGGACAGACATCTGTCTGAGATGATCTAGTGAATCCTGCTTTGAGCAGGGGGTTGGACCAGATGACCCAGGAGGTCCCTTCCAACTCTACCATTCTATGATTCTATGATATAAAACATTTTTAAATAAGACACA
The DNA here is from genome assembly GCF_046119375.1 of Phyllobates terribilis. Lineage (NCBI taxonomy): Eukaryota > Metazoa > Chordata > Amphibia > Anura > Dendrobatidae > Phyllobates > Phyllobates terribilis. The sequence continues at coordinate 313,649,227 of NW_027362765.1, forward strand.
TTCTTGTATTCTTGGATCATGGCCGCGGTGCAACTTGCGACCAGGTGTTCTTTCTTCTTCTAAGTGCAACAGTCCAGCGAATTTGCCTTGAGGTAGACGTTGCAGTCTTTTTATAAAACCAGTAGGGGGCGCTTTAGGAAGCGCAACTATATACAAAGGGTGGCCGCTCTCAGTCCTTGGCCAGTTTTGGGAAGGGGAATGGCTGCTCACAGTCCTCAGCCTGTTAGGGGATGTAGGGGATAACTTTCACACAGTCCTATATCAGTCCCAACGGGGACCACACTCAATTTGAAACAGTCCCACACAGTTCCTTTGTACCCTGACGGGTAACTATGTACAATTCCACTTTACCGTTCACTGGTAACGGTGTCCTCCTGATGCTCCTTCTTCCTCATGATCTTCAGGCCCGTCCGGGCCCTCTTGGTACTCGGGGTCCGAGTGGTACCGTTAAGGCAGGGGGCGCTGGTGAGGCAGCGGCGCCCGGGTGTACTAGGCCTTGCGTCCCGGCCTGTGACGTCTCCTGCTTTACTGCGCCCGGGTTCAGAGGGCACAGTGTGGGGCGGGGCGTGACAGCGACATCTGCAGCCTGAGGCCTAGCTGGCGGCGGTGGAGGCGTGGTATCAGGTACGGTCCCCGGGGCTTCGGGTCCCGCAACGGAGGGTGGGGGCAGACTGGTGGTCTCAGGGCTTGGGGTGATGATGTCCCCGTTACCTGCCTCGGTCTCCGTGGCCTCCTCCGCAGCGTCGTCCGCAGCCGCCGGTCCACCTTCACTGCCCTCAGAGGCAGGCGCGCTGCTCGGTCCTCGTGGTGTCTCCTGCTGGCCGGTTACGTGCTGCTGGGCCAAATCCTCCTTCCACCCGGCAAACACGTCTCGCTGCGCCCGGACCATCCTCCGATTTAGATCCTCCAGCGCAGCTCGCGCGCACTCCGGGTCTCTGGGCAGCTGTGCCAGCAACTCCGTTAAGCTGCAGGGTGGTTCAGCTTGCAGCAGGCTACGGGCCAAAGTGCTGGTGGTGTTCGGTGCTCCTTATATTCCCGGGTGCGGTATGTCCAGACTGATCCAGGCCGCACCCAGCCCCACAGTTTTCTTTCCTATCCGTCCCCATGGGGGTTGGTCCTGGGGGCATCTGCTGACAATCACCTTCAGGGGCAGCCCCCCACGTTGATGGATATCTCCACTGCTGCATTCATGACCGGTGGGGGCGGGCTCCTTCTTTGGCGCCATTCTGGGACCTGGCCCACGATGGGAGGTGGCTTCCTGCTGTCTTCTGGTGCACACATAATGGCATCCACTCTGCCAGGGCGGGAAAAATGGATAAAGATGGCGGGAAACGGTCCAAGATGGCGTCTGATGGCGGGAATCGGCTCCGGACGGCGGGAAAATTCTGGAAATGGCGGGAGACTTCTTTTCAAGGTACATGTACAATCTTCTTCAGGCACGCAATACCCGTTTGTGGCGGGTTGGTCACGATCCTGCCGACTACGCCAAAGCTGACTCGCCCCCTGGGCCGTGGGGCACTCGGATCCGGGCAATAGGGAAACGGTGGGAGTAGTAGTGGCAACCCGGTTCCGTGGCTCAGGGTGGTCAGACCAATGGTAGTCTGCTACGTGCTTTAGTCCGACTACGCCACCCGTGGATTGCGGTTATTAGGAACCGCCGCTGCAAGGCAGTCCGCTGGGGCTGATGACATGTGCAGCTGGGATGGTGTGAATCCCCACGGGAAGAGTGCGGCCCCAGGGCAGTGTAGCGCATGGTGGGAGTGATGGTAGTGAGAGTCCCAGTACCGGTAGTGCTGGAGGAGCGAAAGAGCACACAGACAACGTACTGCAGTCCAATATCGTTTACTCACAGTTCAGGTACTCCAGGTCACTTCTGTACAGGTAGTGACCGCCCGAGCCGTGCTGCGTCCACCAGGTGCGGGGCTCGGTCAACTCTCAGGCAGTTCAGGAGCATGGCACAGGACCCCCTTTAATCCTTTCTCTGGCCTGCCTCACCAGTGACCCATTTTTGTCCAGCTGCCGCGGACCTGTGCGGTTAAACGTGGGCCCCGTCCTCCGCTGTCCTATATGGTGCCTTCCTAGCAGGTTTGATGAGGTGCTGCACCAATAAATGGTCACAGCCTCCGATCTTTGGCTGAGGGTTGTTTCTCCTCCACCAACTTGGGATCCGGTATCCTTAATCTGCCTGACCCTTCACCCTGGATTCTCGTGGGTTCTTAGGGTCCCTTCCACCTTCTTGTTCCTGAGCCCTTCTGTTTCTCTCTCTCTCTTCTCCTTCTTTCCAGTTCTGTCTTCTCCTCCTTCCCTTGGCCTCTTCTCCAGGCCCACTTCTCCTTCTCCTCTCAGGCTCCGGCCTCTTCTCTAGGCCTGCCTCTGGAGCAGCACTCAGCCTGAGCTGCTGCTCCCTGTCAGCTCTCCTCTCCTCACAGACTGAACTGAACCCTGTTCTAAGATGGTGCCCACCTTTTATACCTCTCTCTGACCATGAGCCCAGGTGACCAGCAACCAATGAGCTCCTTCCTACGCTCAGGAACCAACCCCTATCTGCCCCTACAGCACTGGGTGTTCCACCCCCCTCCCCACTCCAGGCAGGGACATAGTCGGTCGTGCCTGCACTTCTGTCTAGTGGGAGCACCGTTGAGCTGTCCCTCGGAAATGGGGTGTGTGTGCTGTATGCAGCTAACTGAGCCCTGGTCTATACTCCATCCTTACCCGGGAGTGGAATATCACACCTCTGGACTGAGGTGCAATACCCCTGTAGCGGCCGAACCCTCGGGGCGCTACAGACTCTCCCAGTAACTGCGTTGTTGAGGGCACAGCAGATGTTTTGGGACACATGCTTGTGTAGTGCGGGTATGGCAAACTGGGCAAAATAGTGTCGGCTGGGGACCGAGTACCGAGGAACGGCCACCGCCATAAGGTTGCAGAAGGATTCCGTCTCCACCAGCCTAAAAGGCAGCATTTCCAACGCAAGCAGTCGGACGTGAAATGTGCGAATTTAGGACTGTGGCCTGTGGGGCGTTGGCTGAAAATTTGCACTTTCATTCAAAGCTCTGGGATATGGACAATTGAACGCTGTGGTGGAACGTTGACGTTGATGCTGTTTCTTGAGAGACTGCCATAACAAGGGAAGACTGAGAGGAGGGGGCATCTTTGCATGCAGTATGGACAGGGGATTGCCTTGCACACACAACAGGGGGTTCTATTACACACACAACAGCGGAAGAAGCAGTGGTGACACCCGCTGACACTGTTCGTGGACCCTGGGGTTCACCCTACAAAGTCGGGTGCTTTGCTGTCATGTGTCTGATCATGCTGGTGGTGGTCAGGCTGGTAGTTTTGTCACCCCTGCTAATGCTGGCATGGCAGGTGGTACAAATGGACTTTTTGGGACTATCAGCAAAGTATTTAAAAAAATTCCAGACTCTGGAAGACCTACCGGTTGTACTGGCAACGTCCATCCTGTTGGTCTTACGGGGAACTGTTGCCCGCCTTCAGTGTGCGGGCCACCACACTGCTTCTTCCTGCCTGTTGGGGTACTCTGTCTCCCTCTCCCTGTGTGCTGCTGGCCTCACTCTCTGTGTCCTCCTGCCACATTGGGTCAGTTACTAGATCATCCACCACCTCCTCCTCTTCCACTTGCGCACCACAATCCCCCCCCTCACTTCCTGGCAATTGTGTCTCGTCATCGTCCACCTCTTGTGACAAATCGCCAGCGTCGACTTCCTCTGGCTGTGGCTGTTCAAATATTTGGGCATCACTACATGGGATCTCCTCTTTCACCACTTCAAGCGGAGCAGGCGAGGGGCACAAATATGGAAATGGACCAGTGAATAGCTCTTCAGAGTGTCCAAGTGGGGGATCAGTTGCTGTCTGACGACACTTGGCATGGTGGGAGGAAGGAGCATCAAGGTGATGAGGAGTATGCGGTCGAGACTCACGGCTACTAAAACTTGACCATGTGGAAGACAGACCGGAGGTGGTGGTGCCCAGGTAACTGGAAGCATTATCTGCTATCCAATTAATAACCTGTTCACGCTGATCAGTTTGCAATACTGGTGTTGTAGTGTGCTTCCCTAGTAATTCGGTCAAGAAGTGGGAGTAAGAAGATGTGGCTGTTGCTTGTGGCACATTTTCACCTTGGCCACGGACCCATCCTCTGCACGCACCATCACCAGAACGTCCAGTTCCACGTCCCTTGCCCCGCGCCTTGCCCATTGTATATGAAGTAAAATAGCTTACACTCGCACTATCAATGGAAAAAGGGTAATAAAAAGGAGATTAGAACCGTGGAAGAGGAAAACCACAGTTCTATTTGTCTGGCTTACACCAGAATCTTTTAAACAGATATATTTGTGACTGAACAGACAGGGAGACACTATTACTGTTTTTTTTACGTAAAACAGGCCAAAAGCTGGATAATACAGAGATGTGAACCGTGGAACTGCAAAACCACAGTTCTAATTTATTGGCGTATACTAGACTTTTTTAAATAGATATATTTGGGGCTGAACAGTCAGCGACACCCTAAAACTGTTTTTTTTATGTAAAAAAAGACCCAAAAGTGGATAATACAGAGATTTGACCGGTGGAACTGTAAAACCACAGTTATAGTTATGTGGCGTACACCAGACTCTTTTAAACAAATATATTGCTGTCTGAACAGTCAGGGAGACACTATTACAGTTTTTTTTTATGGCAAAAAATGCCAAAAACAGGATAATTCAGAGATTTGACCCGTTGGACTGCAAAACCACAGTTCTATTTTTCTGACCTACACCAGACTCTTTTAAACAGATATATTGGAGTCTGAACAGTCAGGGAGACACTATTACAGTTTTTTTTTATGGCAAAAAATGTCAAAAGCAGGATAATACAGAGATTTGACCCGTGGAACTGCAAAACCACAATTATAGTTATGTGGCGTACACCAGACTCTTTTAAACAGATATATTGGTGTCTGACCAGTCAAGAAGACGTTATTACAGTTTTTTTTTACGGCAAAAAATGCCAAAAGCAGGATAATACAGAGATTTGACCCATGGAACTGCAAAACCACAGTTATACTTATGTGGCGTACACCAGACTCTATTAAACAGATATATTGGTGTCTGACCAGTCAGGGAGACACTATTACAGTTTTTTTTACAGCAAAAAATGCCAGAAACAGGATAATACAGAGATTTGACCTGTGGAACTGCAAAACCACAGTTCTATTTTTCTGGCCTACACCAGACTCTTTTAAACAGATATATTGATGTCTGAACAGACAGGGAGACACTATTACTGGGTTTTTTTTATGGCAAAAAATGCCAAAAGCAGGATAATACAGAGATTTGACCTGTGGTACTGCAAAACCACAGTTCTATTTTTCTGGCCTACACCAGACTCATTTAAACAGATATATTGGTGTCTGAACAGACAGGGAGACACTATTACTGGGTTTTTTTTACGGAAAAAAATGCCAAAAGCAGGATAATAGAGAGATTTGACCCGTGGAACTGCAAAACTACAGTTATAGCTATGTGGCGTACACCAGACTCTTTTAAACAGATATGTTGGTGTCTGAACAGTCAGGGAGACACTATTACTGTTTTTTTTACAGCAAAAAATGCCAAAAGCAGGATAATACAGTGTCAGGATTGCAAATATTTTTAATTATATTTAGGCCCTTTTTGCCCTCTTTCAAGATGGTGTCTTTTGTCTCATGTGCCCCTTGTCTTCCTGCTTTATAACTCCACCCCAGCCTCTAATCAGTGCTAGAGTATTCTGCCTGTGATCTGCTCCAGGTGGTTTCCTAGTTTCCTGCTCTACCCTGCAGACTTGTTTGGATCTTCTGTTACCTGCTCTCAGAGACTCTGCTGCATTCAGTTGTTACCAGTATTCCTCCTTCTCCTGGCTGCTCCTGCTGCTACCTCTGAGCCTCCATCTTCACCTGCATTCTGATAACAAGTAAGCTGGTTTCTGCTCTGACTCACCTGCTTTAGATAGCTGCAGAGCACAGGACTGTGCTGCACTATCAGGGACTTCCTACCCAGACCTCCCTGGATTATCTAAATATTATATGGACTTCCTTTCATGGACTTGATAAGGACTTCCTTGTTTTCTAGCTTCCTCTAGAGTGAATTGTGCTTTACAGATTGCTTTTCTGATTACATTTAGAGCACAGGACCGTGCTGCATTATCTGGGACTTTCTACCCAAGCCTCCCTGGATTATATAATATATATTGTTTGGACTTGATAAAGACTTCCTTGTTTTCTAGAATCCTCTAGTGTGAACAGTGCTTTACAAACTGCTCTGCTACTTGCATTTTCCCCTGAGTGTTTATGGACTTTGTGTTTTCGTCTGCACTTGTTTGAAACACTGTGTGTTTATAATATACACTTTGACACCTATAAGTTGTGTTCTGTTGTATCTTTGTTCCACGCAAAAAGACTCCTGTGGTATCCATTATAATTATTACAGGATACTCTAGCCAAAAAATAAGGAGTCTGCTGGAACAATGTCTGTAGAAAGCAAATTAGAGCAGGTGTATTCCGTAATTAGATCTCTTCAGAAAGAGGTGGAAGGTCTGCAAAAGAAACTTGGAGGCATTGAACGTAATGAACAAGCATCTGGACAAACTTTACAGGACTTAAATACCCGAATGCCGGCCCAGGAAAACAAACTTGCGGGCTTGGACTCCCAGTACGGACAGGCTTTCCAGGACATTAGTACTCAAATGGCGGCACAAGTGACTTTACCTTCTGGGATACCGCCACCAGCTAGCCCACCTAAGTTGCCTCCATTCAGATTTAATGGTGAACTTGACAAATTTCGTGGCTTTGTGAATCAGTGTATGCTATATTTTGATGTACATGCTGACCGCTTCCTTACTGATAGATCTAAGGTATTGTGTGTAATTATGCTGCTGACCTCACGAGCACTCGCCTGGGCGAATCCGATGATCGAGTCTCGTGACCTTAAAAGACAATATCAATGCCCATTGGAAGAGTGGTGGAGGTTGCAGTAGCTTAACAAGATGGTTTTAATGCCCCTTGAAATAGTGGTGGAGGTTATAGTAGCTTAACAAAACATTTTTAATGCCCCTTGGAAGAATTGTGGAGGTCGCAGTAGCTTAACAAGATGGTTTTAATGCCCCTGGGGAAAGTGGTGGTGGTCGCAGTAGCTTAACAAGATGGTTTTAATGCCCCTGGGGAAAGTAATGGAGGTTGCAGTAGCTTAACAAAACGGTTTTAATGCCCCTTGGAAGAGACTTGGAGGTCGCTGTGGAATAAAAAGATAATATCAATGCCCCTTGAAAAAGTGGTGGAGTTCGCAGTAGCTTAACAAGATGGTTTTAATGCCCTTGGGAAAAGTGGTGGAGGACGCAGTAGCTTAACAAGACGGTTTTAATGCCCCTTGGAAGAGACGTGGAGGTGGCAGTGGAATAAAAAGACAATAGCAATGACCCTTGGAAGAGTGGCTGAGGTCGCAGTAGCTTAACAAGACGGTTTTAATGCCCCTTGGAAAAGTGGTGGAGGTCGCAGTAGCTTAACAAGACGGTTTTAATGCCCCTTGGTAGAGACGTGGAGGTCGCAGTGGAATAAAAAGACAATATCAATGCCCCTTGAAAGACTGGTGGAGGTCGCAGTAGCTTAACAAGACGGTTTTAATGCCCCTTGGAAGAGACGTGGAGGTCGCAGTGGAATAAAAAGACAATATCAATGCCCCTTGAAAGAGTGGTGGAGGTCGCAGTAGCTTAACAAGACGGTTTTAATTCCCCTTGGAAGAGACGTGGAGGTCGCAGTAGCTTAACAAGACAATATCAATGTACCTTGGAAAGGTGGTGGAGGTCACAATAGATTAACAATACAGTTTTAATGCCCCTGGCAGAAGTGGTGGAGGTCACAGTAGCTTAACAAGACGGTTTTAATGCCCCTTGGAAGAGACGTGGAGGTCGCAGTGGAATAAAAACACAATATCAATGCCCCTGGGAAAAGTGGTGGAGGTCGCAGTAGCTTAACAAGACGGTGTTAATGCCCCTTGGAAGAGACTTGGAGGTCGCAGTGGAATAAAAAGGCAATATCAATGCCCCTTGAAAAAGTGGTGGAGGTCGCAGTAGCTTAACAAGGCGGTTTTAATGCCCCTGGGAAAAGTGGTGGAGGCCGCAGTATCTTAACAAGACGGTTTTAATACCCCTTACAAGAGCCATGCAGTACAGCATATTAAAAACATTATTCCCATTATTGGAGAGTGGCTCTCCCATAGTCTTTGCCTATGCCTTCCAAGCAAAAGCTGCCAAAAATTAGGATGGACGAACTTGCAATGCTTGCAACATTGACCACGGTCACCCTGCTGGTATAGTGGTGGTGGAGGCTGAGGATAAGGAGAAGATCAAAATACATCCGAAATAAGGAAGTGTATACCCGTGTGTGGGTGTGAAACGGTGCATGGGAATACACCTCCCGAAATAACACAGTGGATTTGACTTTATGTTACTCTGCTGCATTCGGTGGTGATGAGAAGTCTGGCCCAATCCAGCCCTTGTTCATTTTGATAAGGGTCAGCTTGTCAGCATTGTCAGTTGGCAGGCGAGTGTGCTTATCAATTATAATTTCCCAGCGGCACTAAAAACATGCTCCGATAGCACGCTAACGGCAGGGCAGGCCAGGACTTCCAAGGCGTACAGAGCGAATTCATTCGAAGTGTCCAGCTTGGATACCCAATAATTAAAAGGCACAGAGGAATCACGGAGGATTCTGGTACGGTCGGCAAGGTACTCCCTCACCATCTTTTGAAACTTTCCACTCCTTGTGAGAGTACCCCGCGCCTCAGGGCCTGTAAGCTGGGTGGGTCTCAGAAAACTGTCCCAGAATGTTGACAGTGTTCCCCTGCCTCTGCTGGATTGGAGTTGCGTCTCTCTCGCATGTACGCCTTGGTTGGGCAACGAACTGTGACCTCTGCCGCTAGTGTGTTCAGATGGGAATTTTTTTAACAGTTCTGCAGCAAGGGCCTTCTGGTACTGCCCCATTTTTGTAGACCTCTCCACCTCAGGAAAAGGAGAGTGAAAGTTCTCCTTGTAGTGTGGGTCTAAAAGTGTCACCAACCAGTAATGACTGTCACCCAAAATTTAGACAACGCAAGGGTCATGGTTAAGGCACCGTAACATAAAGTCAGCCATTCGTGCCAGACTGGTAACGGGCAAGACTTCCGTGTCCTCACCAAGATGATGACTGACCATGCTCTCCTCCTCCTTCTCCTCCCCCCTGTCCTCAGGCCACCCACGTTGAACCGACAGTATGACAGTTGTACAGGTACTATCATCTACAGCGCATGAAACCAGCTCCTGCTCTTCCTCCTCCTCCTCCTCCTCCTCTCCCTCATTGTCCCCCAATGCATGTTGGGATGAGATGAGGCTGGGCTGTGTGTAATCGCCCATTACAGGTTCTTGATCCATCTCATCATACTCTGACTGCAATGCCTCCTCTTTAATTCTCTGCAGAGAGCATTGCAAAAGACAGACAAGTGGGATGCTGACGCTAGTGATGGCGTCATCGCCACTCAACATCTTGGTGGACACCTCAAAGTTTGTCAGGATGGTACATATGTCAGACATCCACGTCCACTCCTGAGGTCTTATGTGTGGAGTCTGACGTGAATATCAACGGCCTTGTTGCAGCTGATACTCCACAACTGCTTTTTTCTGCTCACAAATCCTTTGCAACATGTGGAGGTTAGAGTTCCAATGTGTGGGGACATCACACACCAGTCGGTGTGCTGGAAACTGCAAACGCTGCTGCAACACAGCAAGGGCAGCGGAAGCTGTAGCCGACTTGTGAAAATGAGCTGACAGGCGACGTACTTTGACGAGCAGATCTGGCAACTCTGGGTACGATTTAAGAAACAGCTGAACCACGAGGTTAAGCACATGAGCCAGGCATGGTACATATGCGATCTCGCCTCGCCTCAGAGCCGCCACCAGGTTACGGCCATTGTCACACACGACCATTCCTGGATGTAGGTTCAGGGGTCTCAGCCACAGATCTGCCTGCTCTTTCACAGCTGTCCACAACTCACAAGCAGTGTGAGGTTTATCACCTAAGCTTATGAGTTTCAGCACAGCCTGTTGCCACTTGGCTGAGGCAGTACTGCAGTGCTTCCAGCTTGTAACTGATGAGATGGAGGCTGAACATGAGGAGGAGGAGGAGGATGATGCGCAGGAGCTGTACACTGTGGGGGAAACTCTGACTGACATAGGGCCCGCAATCCTCGGTGTGGGGAGGATGTGTTCCGTCCCAAGGTCCGACTGGGTCCTGGCTTCCACTATGTTTACCCAGTGAGACGTCAGGGAGATGTACCTTCCCTGGCCACAAGCACTTGTCCACGTGTCTGTTGTCATGTGGACTTGACTTGCCCCCTGGGCCGTGGGGCACTCGGATCCGGGCAATAGGGAAACTGTGGGAGTAGTAGTGGCAACCCGGTTCCATGGCTCAGGGTGGTCAGACCAATGGTAGTCTGCTACGTGCTTTAGTCCGACTACGCCACCCGTGGATTGCGGTTATTAGGAACCGCCGCTGCAAGGCAGTCCGCTGGGGCTGATGACGTGTGCAGCTGGGATGGTGTGACTCCCCACGGGAAGAGTGCGGCCCCAGGGCATTGTAGCGTATGGTGGGAGTGATGGTAGTAAGAGTCCCAGCACCTGTAGTGCTGGAGGAGCGAAAGAGCACACAGACAACGTACTGCAGTCCAATATCGTTTACTCACAGTTCAGGTACTCCAGGTCACTTCTGTACATGTAGTGACCGCCCGAGCCGTGCTGCGTCCACTAGGTGCGGGGCTCGGTCAACTCTCAGGCAGTTCAGGAGCATGGCACAGGACCCCCTTTAATCCTTTCTCTGGCCTGCCTCACCAGTGACCCACTTCTGTCCAGCTGCCGCGGACCTGTGCGGTTAAACGTGGGCCCCGTCCTCCACTGTCCTATATGGTGCTTTCCTAGCAGGTTTGATGAGGTGCTGCACCAATAAATGGTCACAGCCTCCGATCTTTGGCTGAGGGTTGTTTCTCCTCCACCAACTTGGGATCCGGTACCCTTAATCTGCCTGACCCTTCACCCTGGATTCTTGTGGGTTCTTAGGGTCCCTTCCACCTTCTTGTTCCTGAGCCCTTCTGTTTCTCTCTCTCTTCTCCTTCTTTCCTGTTCTGTCTTCTCCTCCTTCCCTTGGCCTCTTCTCCAGGCCCACTTCTCCTTCTCCTCTCAGGCTCCGGCCTCTTCTCTAGGCCTGCCTCTGGAGCAGCACTCAGCCTGAGCTGCTGCTCCCTGTCAGCTCTCCTCTCCTCACAGACTGAACTGAACCCTGTTCTAAGATGGTGCCCACCTTTTATACCTCCCTCTGACCATGAGCCCAGGTGACCAGCAACCAATGAGCTCCTTCCTACGCTCAGGAACCAACCCCTATCTGCCCCTACAGCACTGGGTGTTCCACCCCCCTCCCCACTCCAGGCAGGGACATAGTCGGTCGTGCCTGCACTTCTGTCTAGTGGGAGCACCGTTGAGCTGTCCCTCGGAAATGGGGTGTGTGTGCTGTATGCAGCTAACTGAGCCCTGGTCCATACTCCATCCTTACCCGGGAGTGGAATATCACACCTCTGGACTGAGGTGCAATACCCCTGTAGCGCCCGAACCCTCGGGGCGCTACATTCCCCCGGGTAAAGCACAGCACGTCCTCGGGCTGGAAAAGAGCAAAAACAGTTGATTACAGGACATGCAAAACTTTTTAAAACTTTTTACATTTAGAAACGGACGACATTGTTCAACTCCCTTTATGGGACACACTTTTCTTTTCTTGTCACACTATTATAAAACACATATTAATACTTCTGGAACTCTTTTGTCACTTATCATATAAAACGGTTTCAAGATTATATAAAACATTTTCTAGCAGCATATTAAACTCTTCATATAAAACATTTTTAAATAAGACACATTCTTGTATTCTTGGATCATGGCCGCGGTGCAACTTGCGACCAGGTGTTCTTTCTTCTTCTAAGTGCAACAGTCCAGCGAATTTGCCTTGAGGTAGACGTTGCAGTCTTTTTATAAAACCAGTAGGGGGCGCTTTAGGAAGCGCAACTATATACAAAGGGTGGCCGCTCTCAGTCCTCGGCCAGTTTTGGGAAGGGGAATGGCTGCTCACAATCCTCAGCCTGTTACTGGATGTAGGGGATAACTTTCACACAGTCCTATATCAGTCCCAACGGGGACCACACTCAATTTGAAACAGTCCCACACAGTTCCTTTGTACCCTGACGGGTAACTATGTACAATTCCACTTTACCGTTCACTGGTAACGGTGTCCTCCTGATGCTCCTTCTTCCTCATGATCTTCAGGCCCGTCCGGGCCCTCTTGGTACTCGGGGTCCGAGTGGTACCGTTAAGGCAGGGGGCGCTGGTGAGGCAGCGGCGCCCGGGTGTACTAGGCCTTGCGTCCCGGCCTGTGACGTCTCCTGCTTTACTGTGCCCAGGTTCAGAGTGCACAGTGTGGGGCGGGGCATGACAGCGACATCTGCAGCCTGAGGCCTAACTGGCGGTGGTGGAGGCGTGGTATGAGGTACGGTCCCCGGGGCTTCGGGTCCCGCAACGGAGGGTGGGGGCAGACTGGTGGTCTCAGGGCTTGGGGTGATGACGTCCCCGTTACCTGCCTCGGTCTCCGTGGCCTCCTCCGCAGCGTCGTCCGCAGCCACCGGTCCACCTTCACTGCCCTCAGAGGCAGGCGCGCTGCTCGGTCCTCGTGGTGTCTCCTGCTGGCCGGTTACGTGCTGCTGGGCCAACTCCTCCTTCCACCCGGCAAACACGTCTCGCTGCGCCCGGACCATCCTCCGATTTAGATCCTCCAGCGCAGCTCGCGCGCACTCCGGGTCTCTGGGCAGCTGTGCCAGCAACTCCGTTAAGCTGCAGGGTGGCTCAGCTTGCAGCAGGCTACGGGCCAAAGTGCTGGTGGTGTTCGGTGCTCCTTCTATTCCTGGGTGCGGTATGTCCAGACTGATCCAGGCCGCACCTAGCCCCACAGTTTTCTTTCCTATCCGCCCCCATGGGGGTTGGTCCTGGGGCATCTGCTGACAATCATCTTCAGGGGCAGCCCCCCACGTTGATGGATATCTCCACTGCTGCATTCATGGCCGGAGGGGCGGGCTCCTTCTTTGGTGCCATTCTGGGACCTGGCTCACGATGGGAGGTGGCTTCCTGCTGTCTTTTGGTGCACACATAATGGCATCCACTCTGCCAGGGCGGGAAAAATGGATAAAGATGGCGGGAAACGGTCCAAGATGGCGTCTGATGGCGGGAATCTGCTCCGGACGGTGGGAAAATTATGGAAATGGCGGGAGACTTCATTTCAAGGTACATGTACAATCTTCTTCAGGCACGCAATACCCGTTTGTGGCGGGTTGGTCACGATCCTACCGACTACGCCAAAGCTGACTCGCCCCCTGGGCCGTGGGGCACTCGGATCCGGGCAATAGGGAAACGGTGGGAGTAGTAGTGGCAACCCGGTTCCGTGGCTCAGGGTGGTCAGACCAATGGTAGTCTGCTACGTGCTTTAGTCCGACTACGCCACCCGTGGATTGCGGTTATTAGGAACCGCCGCTGCAAGGCAGTCCGCTGGGGCTGATGACGTGTGCAGCTGGGATGGTGTGAATCCCCACGGGAAGAGTGCGGCCCCAGGGCAGTGTAGCGTATGGTGGGAGTGATGGTAGTGAGAGTCCCAGTAGTGCTGGAGGAGCGAAAGAGCACACAGACAACGTACTGCAGTCCAATATCGTTTACTCACAGTTCAGGTACTCCAGGTCACTTCTGTACAGGTAGTGACCGCCCGAGCCGTGCTGCGTCCACCAAGTGCGGGGCTCGGTCAACTCCCAGGCAGTTCAGGAGCATGGCACAGGACCCCCTTTAATCCTTTCTCTGGCCTGCCTCACCAGTGACCCACTTTTGTCCAGCTGCCGCGGACCTGTGCGGTTAAACGTGGGCCCCGTCCTCCGCTGTCCTATATGGTGCCTTCCTAGCAGGTTTGATGAGGTGCTGCACCAATAAATGGTCACAGCCTCCGATCTTTGGCTGAGGGTTGTTTCTCCTCCACCAACTTGGGATCCGGTACCCTTAATCTGCCTGACCCTTCACCCTGGATTCTCGTGGGTTCTTAGGGTCCCTTCCACCTTCTTGTTCCTGAGCCCTTCTGTTTCTCTCTCTCTTCTCCTTCTTTCCAGTTCTGTCTTCTCCTCCTTCCCTTGGCCTCTTCTCCAGGCCCACTTCTCCTTCTCCTCTCAGGCTCCGGCCTCTTCTCTAGGCCTGCCTCTGGAGCAGCACTCAGCCTGAGCTGCTGCTCCCTGTCAGCTCTCCTCTCCTCACAGACTGAACTGAACCCTGTTCTAAGATGGTGCTCACCTTTTATACCTACCTCTGACCATGAGCCCAGGCGACCAGCAACCAATGAGCTCCTTCCTACGCTCAGGAACCAACCCCTATCTGCCCCTACAGCACTGGGTGTTCCACCCCCCTCCCCACTCCAGGCAGGGACATAGTCGGTCGTGCCTGCACTTCTGTCTAGTGGGAGCACCGTTGAGCTGTCCCTCGGAAATGGGGTGTGTGTGCTGTATGCAGCTAACTGAGCCCTGGTCTATACTCCATCCTTACCCGGGAGTGGAAGATCACACCTCTGGACTGAGGTGCAATACCCCTGTAGCGGCCGAACCCTCGGTCGTGAAATGTGCGAATTTAGGACTGTGGCCTGTGGGGCGTTGGCTGCAAATTTTCACTTTCATTCAAAGCTCTGGGATATGGACAATTGAACGCTGTGGTGGGACGTGGACGTTGATGCTGTTTCTTGAGAGACTGCCATATCAAGGGAAGACTGAGAGGAAGGGGCATCTTTGCATGCAGTATGGACAGGGGATTGCCTTGCACACACAACACGGGGTTCTATTACACACACAACAGCGAAAGAAGCAGTGGTGACACCCGCTGACACTGTTCGTGGACCCTGGGGTTCACCCCACTAAGTCGGGTGCTTTGCTGTCATGTGCCTGATCATGCTGGTGGTGGTCAGGCTGGTAGTTTTGTCACCCCTGCTGATGCTGGCATGGCAGGTGGTACAAATGGCCTTTTTGGGGTTATCAGCAGAGGATTTAAAAAAATTTCAGACTCTGGAAGACCTACCGGTTGTACTGGCAACGTCCATCCTGTTGGTCTTACGGGGAACTGTTGCCCGCCTTCAGTGTGTGGCCACCACACTGCTTCTTCCTGCCTGTTGGGGTACTCTGTTTCCCTTTCCCTGTGTGCTGCTGGCCTCACTCTCTGTGTCCTCCTGCCACATTGGGTCAGTTACTAGATCATCCACCACCTCCTCCTCTTCCACTTGCGCACCACAATCCCCCCCCTCACTTCCTGGCAATTGTGTCTCGTCATCATCCACCTCTTGTGACAAATTGCCAGCGTCGACTTCCTCTGGCTGTGGCTGTTCAAATATTTGGGCATCACTACATGGGATCTCCTCTTCCACCACTTCAAGCGGAGCAGGCGAGGGGCACACATATGGAAATGGACCAGTGAATAGCTATTCAGAGTGTCCAAGTGGGGGATCAGTTGCTGTCTGACGACACTCGGCATGGTGGGAGGAAGGAGCATCAAGGTGATGAGGAGTATGCGGTCGAGACTCACGGCTACTAAAACTTGACCGTGTGGAAGACAGACCGGAGGTGGTGGTGCCCAGGTAACTGGAAGCATTATCTGCTATCCAATTAATAACCTGTTCACGCTGATCAGTTTGCAATACTGGTGTTGTAGTGTGCTTCCCTAGTAATTCGGTCAAGAAGTGGGAGTAAGAAGATGTGGCTGTTGGTTGTGGCACATTTTCACCTTGGCCACGGACCCGTCCTCTGCACGCACCATCACCAGAACGTCCAGTTCCACGTCCCTTGCCCCGCGCCTTGCCCATTGTATATGAAGTAAAATAGCTTATGTAACATACCTGGCGGCGTCCTTGCATAGTGGTCCATCTCCCACTGTGCAAGAGCGCGCACTTGATCTCCTGTCCAGAATGTCTCTCTGGCTTCCCTCCATGCTGTCTGTTTGTGTCTGTTTCTGCTGCTTAAGGGCGGCGCCCAATCACTTCCTGCTTTTTGTACCTGTTGTGGGTCACACCCCTTGTGCGTCCTCAGCCTATTGCTGTCTGTCACCTGTCACCTGTCTGTCACCTGGTATATAGCTCAGCTGCTCCAATCAATTCCTGCCTGAGCATAGTGTTTCATTCAGTGTGTGCTTGCACTCTGAAGGTGCCAGGTCCCGTTCTGTGTTCTCTTGTCTGCCTATCCTGGAGGCTGTATTTCCAGGCCTCTCTGAACACGCTCCTAGCCTGTTCCTCCTGCCTTCTAGGGGCCGATTACCTAAACCCGCTCCTGTATTCCGCTGCAGTGTCGGTCTCCTCAGTACACTCAGTTCCAGTCTGAACTCTCTCCTATCCTTTACCTGTTTTTTCTCTATGTCCGTTCCCTTCCTTTTTCTGCAGAGTCTGAACTCGTACCTAACTCCTGCTTGTTGTCTCTGTACTCCCGTTTGTGAGTTTGTGGTCCACTCGCTACTTCACTGCAAGTAAAACCTACAAAAGACAAAAATATATCTCATACCCTACCATATATAAATGTAAAGCAAAGTTGGGACCCGGTCCTATTTGTCTACCCTTTTATATGCATTACTTCAACTTTGATATACAGTAAGGTTTTTAATATAGGCAGTATAGGTACCGTCCCAATTTAGGGTCACCTTGCCGCTGGTGGGACGGCTTGTATACTTTTTTTGATCAAAAATAGTTCACTAAGTACCCTATATTTATTATGCAACTTTGCTTTACATTTATATATAATGATGGTAGGGTATGAGATATATTTTTGTCTTTTGTAGGTTTTGCTTCTTTTTGCTAGTGTGAACATGCTCCTATTTCTTGCATGTCTACCATCTTAGACCTCAGTTCACATTGCTTGGTTTTTTGTCTTGTTTGCATTCTGTGCAATTTAAGGGTGTGGCATCCCCTTTGTTGAGCTGATTAGTATATATGTAGCTTACCACGGGCCTAGGTGGTCTGGAGTTGGGACCCGGTCCTATTTGTCTACCCTTTTATATGCATTACTTCAACTTTGATATACAGTAAGGTTTTTAATATGGGCAGTATAGGTACCGTCCCAATTTAGGGTCACCTTGCCACTGGTGGGACGGCTTGTATACTTTTTTTGATCAAAAATAGTTCACTAAGTACCCTATATTTATTATGCAACTTTGCTTTACATTTATATATAATGATGGTAGGGTATGAGATATATTTTTGTCTTTTGTAGGTTTTGCTTCTTTTTGCTAGTGTGAACATGCTCCTATTTCTTGCATGTCTACCATCTTAGACCTCAGTTCACATTGCTTGGTTTTTTGTCTTGTTTGCATTCTGTGCAATTTAAGGGTGTGGCATCCCCTTTGTTGAGCTGATTAGTATATATGTAGCTTACCACGGGCCTAGGTGGTCTGGAGTTGGGACCCGGTCCTATTTGTCTACCCTTTTATATGCATTACTTCAACTTTGATATACAGTAAGGTTTTTAATATAGGCAGTATAGGTACCGTCCCAATTTAGGGTCACCTTGCCGCTGGTGGGACGGCTTGTATACTTTTTTTGATCAAAAATAGTTCACTAAGTACCCTATATTTATTATGCAACTTTGCTTTACATTTATATATAATGATGGTAGGGTATGAGATATATTTTTGTCTTTTGTAGGTTTTGCTTCTTTTTGCTAGTGTGAACATGCTCCTATTTCTTGCATGTCTACCATCTTAGACCTCAGTTCACATTGCTTGGTTTTTTTTCACTGCAAGTACTCTGTGGGTATCTGGCTCTGCCTTTCCCTTCCTGTCTGTTCTGTGTGAACAGAGCCCTGTCCCCTCTGCTCAGCCTTGCCTGCTCTGACTCCTTTGCTCACCGCTCTGGCGGTTCTAGCCTGCTCTGACTCCTTTGCTCACCGCTCTGGCGGTTCTAGCCTGCTCTGACTCCTTTGCTCACCGCTCTGGCGGTTCTAGCCTGCTCTGACTCCTTTGCTCACCGCTCTGGCGGTCCTAGCCTGCTCTGACTCCTTTGCTCACCGCTCTGACGGTTCTAGCCTGCACTGACTCCTTTGCTCACCGCTCTGGCGGTTCTAGCCTGCTCTGACTCCTTTGCTCACCGCTCCGGCGGTTCTAGCCTGCTCTGACTCCTTTGCTCACCGCTCCGGCGGTTCTAGCCTGCTCTGACTCCTTTGCTCACCGCTCCGGCGGTTCTAGCCTGCTCTGACTCCTTTGCTTACCGCTCCGGCGGTTCTAGCCTGCTCTGACTCCTTTGCTCGCTGCTCCGGCGGTTCTAGCCTGCTCTGACTCCTTTGCTCGCCGCTCCGGCGGTTCTAGCCTGCTCTGACTCCTTTGCTCACCGCTCCGGCGGTTCTAGCCTGCTCTGACTCCTTTGCTCACCGCTCCGGCGGTTCTAGCCTGCTCTGACTCCTTTGCTCACCGCTCCGGCGGTTCTAGCCTGCTCTGACTCCTTTGCTCACCGCTCCGGCGGTTCTAGCCTGCTCTGACTCCTTTGCTTACCGCTCCGGCGGTTCTAGCCTGCTCTGACTCCTTTGCTCGCTGCTCCGGCGGTTCTAGCCTGCTCTGACTCCTTTGCTCGCCGCTCCGGCGGTTCTAGCCTGCTCTGACTCCTTTGCTCACTGCTCCGGCAGTCTTGCTCCACTTTTGCTCACCGCTCCAGGCGGTCTCGTCCTGCTTTACTCTTGCTCACTGCTCCGGCAGTCTCGCTCAGCTCTGACCCTTTGCTCACCACTCCTGGCGGCCTTGTCCTGCTCTACTCTTGCTCACCGCTCCAGGCGGTCTTGTCCTGCCCTGTTCTCGCTCACCTCTCTGGGCGGCCTCACTCTGCTGTGTTTGTCCGCCACATCTGTGGTTCTGTTCCTGAGTCCCAGTGTGTACTGGGTCCTATCCCGCCAGTGTTCCTACCTGCTAGTGCCTCCCTGTCTGCACTCTAGCTGTGCTTGCCTGTACCCCTCTGCCTGTATTGTTCCTGAGTCCCAGTGTGTACTGGGTCCTATCCCGCCTGTGTTCCTACCTGCTAGTGCCTCCCTGTCTGCACTCTAGCTGTGCTTGCCTGTACCCCCCTGCCTGCATACCCGCCTGCCTGCATACCAGTTGTGCCTGCCTATACCCACCAGTCTGTGCGCCAGCCTAACCAGCCTGTTCCTGTATTCCCCTGTGTGGGTCAACAGCCGTGTCCGGGGTCTGTCCTGGAGTAGCACCTGGTACCTCTGCTCGGTTCCTCCTTGGTGCACTGGCGTTGTATGCCGTCGTGCGACCCTGGTCGGATTGGGTGAATACCTAGTTACGCCCCTCCAGGCATTCACTCTCCGGCACGGTCCAGTGGAATCACACGCACACGCCGCTCAGCCCGGGCGTGTGCATTACAACATGCTCAGGCCATGGTTCCCGTTGAGCCCCACGGCCTTCGCTCTCTGAGAAGTTTTCCAGCGAATACATGCATTAAAATAAATAAATAATTTTTTTTTTCCCTTTAGCTGAGTTCCAGGCGAATTACGCACCCGTCCAGATGGATCTATCTGCTCTCGTTCCTGCGGATCCGCTACGTTATTATGGGGATCCAAGACAAAGTCGTGCATTTGTGGAGCAATGCATGCTACACTTCAAGTTCTACCCTCTATGTTTTCCCACCGATCGGGTTAAGGTGGCATTCATTATGTCTTACCTGGCGGGTGATGCCTTGGAATGGATCAACCCCCTATATGAAACACAGGATCCGATCCTCCTGGACCTAATGGCCTTCCTGGTGGCCTTTCTAATGGTCTTCGATAATCCTAACCCAGAGGCTCCTGCTGAAGCTTCACTTCCCAATATCCCGGAGCAGCCCCAATGGGTAATGTGTGTGGGTAGCGCAATAGTCCTCCAGCCCAATGAGACTACTGCCCACCCAGAATCCTCACAGGGTGACTACGCTTTCCGGAATACTTCTCCCAACCTCAAGAGGCAGTCCAGACGTGCTAGACGTAGAGGCAAGCCGTCACGCCAGGGTCTGTCCTCCCTGAGACCTCCTGACCCCAACCTTGAAGTCCCTACTGAAGCTTCATCTCCCTGTATCCCGGAGAAGCCCCAACGGGTAATGTGCGTGGGTAGTGCACCAGTTCTCCTGCCCGAAGAGACTTCTGCCCATCCAGACTCCACACAGGAGAACTTCCTGCACCCGGCATCAGATGCTTCACCCACTTTAACCGGTGTGCATGTCCAAGGATGCTCCAAAGCTGTGGTTACTTCAGAGTCTGTGCACCTCTACTACCTGGCGGAGGACCCCCTGTTGCCTCCTGAATCCTCCGGGATACCACTCGATGACAAATGGAGAGAGACTTCTCTACACCCGGTACTTGATACTTTGTCCGCTTCGTCCTGTGAGCCTGACAATGGGTACCCCAAAGTGGTAGTTACCCCCGAGTCTCTACACCCCTCCGACCAGGCGGAGGACCTCCAGTTGTCTCCTGAACCCTTCGGGGTTCTACCTGGTAGCGAAAGGACAGAGACTCTCCTATACTCTGTACCTGATACCTCGCTCGTTTCGTCCAGTGAGTCCAACCTAGTGTACTCCGAAGCAGAGGTTACTCTCGAGTCTCTACACCCCTCCGACCAGGCGGAGGACCTCCAGTTGTCTCCAGAACCCTTCGGGGTGCTACCTGGTAGCGAAAGGACAGAGACTCTCCTATACTCTGTACCTGATACCTCGCTCGCTTCGTCCACTGAATCCAACCTAGTGTACTCCGAAGCAGTGGTTACTCCCGAGTCTCTACACCCCTCTGACCAGGCGGAGGACCTCCAGTTGTCTCCAGAACCCTTCGGGTTGCCACCTGGTGGTGAATGGACAGAGACTTTCCTATATCCTGGATCTGATACCTCGCTTGCTTCGTCCAGTGAGTCCGACCTAGTGTACTCTGAAGCAGAGGTTACCCGTGAGTCTCTACACCCCTCTGACCAGGCGGAGGACCGCCAGTTGTTTCCAGAACCCTTCGGGGTGCCACCTGGTGGTGAATGGACAGAGACTTTCCTATACTCGGTACCCGATACCTCGCCTGCTTCGTCCAGTGAGTCCGACCTAGTGTACTCTGAAGCAGATGTTTTCTCTGAGCCTCTGCACTCTTCTGACCCGGCAGAGGACCTCCAGTTGTTTCCTGAATCCTCCGGGGTACCACCAGATAACAAAGAGACAGTGACTTTTCCTCATTATGTACCTGATAACCCGTCTATTTCTTCCTGTGAGCTTGACAAGATGTACCTCGAAGCAGAGATTACCCCCAAGTCTCTGTCCCCCTCCAACCCGGTGGAGGACTTCCAGTTGTCTCCTGTACCCTCTGGGGTGCCACCTGAAAATATGTGGAGAGAGACTTCCTTGTGTGCTGTTCCTGGTGCTCCACCCGTTTCGTCTGTTGCTAAGGGTGGCTGGATGGGAGGTAGCATCCTAGCTACCCAGAGGAGACCAGTTTTTCCGGTGGACAGTGGAAGTGATCGCTTCGAAGTGAAGAATTGGCCCTCAAATTCCCTGCGGAAGATTCTGGCAGGCCTGAAGAAGAGGGGGCGTAAGGGGGGGGCACTGTAACATACCTGGTGGCGTCCTTGCATAGTGGTCCATCTCCCACTGTGCAAGAGCGCGCACTTGATCTCCTGTCCAGAATGTCTCTCTGGCTTCCCTCCATGCTGTCTGTTTGTGTCTGTTTCTGCTGCTTAAGGGCGGCGCCCGATCACTTCCTGCTTTTTGTACCTGCTGTGGGTCACACCCCTTGTGCGTCCTCAGCCTATTGCTGTCTGTCACCTGGTATATAGCTCAGCTGCTCCAATCAATTCCTGCCTGAGCATAGTGTTTCATTCAGTGTGTGCTTGCACTCTGAAGGTGCCAGGTCCCGTTCTGTGTTCTCTTGTCTGCCTATCCTGGAGGCTGTATTTCCAGGCCTGTCTGAACACGCTCCTAGCCTGTTCCTCCTGCCTTCTAGGGGCCGATTACCTAGACCCGCTCCTGTATTCCGCTGCAGTGTCGGTCTCCTCCGTACACTCAGTTCCAGTCTGAACTCTCTCCTATCCTTTACCTGTTTTGCCTCTATGTCCGTTCCCTTCCTTTTTCTGCAGAGTCTGAACTCGTACCTAACTCCTGCTTGTTGTCTCTGTACTCCCGTTTGTGAGTTTGTGGTCCACTCGCTACTTCACTGCAAGTACCCTGTGGGTATCTGGCTCTGCCTTTCCCTTCCTGTCTGTTCCGTGTGAACAGAGCCCTGTCCCCTCTGCTCAGCCTTGCCTGCTCTGACTCTTTTGCTCACCGCTCTGGCGGTTCTAGCCTGCTCTGACTCCTTTGCTCACCGCTCTGGCAGTTCTAGCCTGCTCTGACTCCTTTGCTCACCGCTCTGGCGGTTCTAGCCTGCTCTGACTCCTTTGCTCACCGCTCTGGCGGTTCTAGCCTGCTCTGACTCCTTTGCTCACCGCTCTGGCGGTTCTAGCCTGCTCTGACTCCTTTGCTCACCGCTCTGGCGGTTCTAGCCTGCTCTGACTCCTTTGCTCACCGCTCTGGCGGTTCTAGCCTGCTCTGACTCCTTTGCTCACCGCTCTGGCGGTTCTAGCCTGCTCTGACTCCTTTGCTCACCGCTCTGGCGGTTCTAGCCTGCTCTGACTCCTTTGCTCACCGCTCTGGCGGTTCTAGCCTGCTCTGACTCCTTTGCTCACCGCTCTGGCGGTTCTAGCCTGCTCTGACTCCTTTGCTCACCGCTCTGGCGGTTCTAGCCTGCTCTGACTCCTTTGCTCACCGCTCTGGCGGTTCTAGCCTGCTCTGACTCCTTTGCTCACCGCTCTGGCGGTTCTAGCCTGCTCTGACTCCTTTGCTCATCGCTCCGGCGGTTCTAGCCTGCTCTGACTCCTTTGCTCACCGCTCCGGCGGTTCTAGCCTGCTCTGACTCCTTTGCTGACCGCTCCGGCGGTTCTAGCCTGCTCTGACTCCTTTGCTCACCGCTCCGGTGGTTCTAGCCTGCTCTGACTCCTTTGCTCACCGCTCCGGCAGTCTTGCTCCACTCTTGCTCACCGCTCCAGGCGGTCTCGTCCTGCTTTACTCTTGCTCACTGCTCCGGCAGTCTCGCTCAGCTCTGACCCTTAGCTCACCGTTCCTGGCGGCCTTGTCCTGCTCTACTCTTGCTCACCGCTCCAGGCGGCCTTGTCCTGCCCTGTTCTCGCTCACCTCTCTGGGCGGCCTCACTCTGCTGTGTTTGTCCGCCACATCTGTGGTTCTGTTCCTGAGTCCCAGTGTGTACTGGGTCCTATCCCGCCAGTGTCCCTACCTGCTAGTGCCTCCCTGTCTGCACTCTAGCTGTGCTTGCCTGTACCCCTCTGCCTGTATTGTTCCTGAGTCCCAGTGTGTACTGGGTCTTATCCCGCCTGTGTTCCTACCTGCTAGTGCCTCCCTGTCTGCACTCTAGCTGTGCTTGCCTGTACCCCCCGGCTTGCATACCCGCCTGCCTGCATACAAGTCGTGCCTGCCTATACCCACCAGTCTGTGCGCCAGCCTAACCAGCCTGTTCCTGTATTCCCCTGTGTGGGTCAACAGCCGTGTCCGGGGTCTGTCCTGGAGTAGCACCTGGTCCCTCTGCTTGGTTCCTCCTTGGTGCACTGGCGTCGTATGCCGTCGTGCGACCCTGGTCGGATGGGGTGAATACCTAGTTACGCCCCTCCAGGCATTCACTCTCCGGCACGGTCCAGTGGAATCACACGCACACGCCGCTCAGCCCGGGCGTGTGCATTACAGCTTACACTCGCACTATCAATGGAAAAAGGGTAATAAAAAGGAGATTAGAACCGTGGAAGTGGAAAACCACAGTTCTATTTGTCTGGCTTACACCAGAATCTTTTAAACAGATATATTTGTGACTGAACAGACAGGGAGACACTATTACTGTTTTTTTTACGTAAAAAAGGCCAAAAGCTGGATAATACAGAGATGTGAACCGTGGAACTGCAAAACCACAGTTCTAATTTACTGGCGTATACTAGACTTTTTTAAATAGATATATTTGGGGCTGAACAGTCAGCGACACCCTAAAACTGTTTTTTTTTATGTAAAAAAGACCCAAAAGCAGGATAATACAGAGATTTGACCCATGAAACTGCAAAACCACAATTATAGTTATATGGCGTACACCAGACTCTTTTAAACAGATATATTGGTGTCTGACCAGTCAAGAAGACGTTATTACAGGTTTTTTTTACGGCAAAAAATGCAAAAAGCAGGATAATACATAGATTTGACACGTGGAACTGCAAAACCACAGTTATACTTATGTGGCGTACACCAGACTCTATTAAACAAATATATTGGTGTCTGACCAGTCAGGGAGACACTATTGCAGTTTTTTTTACAGCCAAAAATGCCAGAAACAGGATAATACAGAGATTTGACCTGTGGAACTGCAAAACCACAGTTCTATTTTTCTGGCCTACACCAGACTCTTTTAAACAGAAATATTGGTGTCTGAACAGACAGGGAGACACTATTACTGGGTTTTTTTACTGCAAAAAAAGCCAAAAGCAGGATAATACAGAGATTTGACCCATGGAACTGCAAAACTACAGTTATAGCTATGTGGCGTACACCAGACTCTTTTAAACAGATATATTGGTGTCTGAACAGTCAGGGAGACACTATTACTGTTTTTTTTACAGCAAAAAATGCCAAAAGCAGGATAATACAGTGTCAGGATTGCAAATATTTTTAATTACATTTAGGCCCTTTTTGCCCTCTTTCAAGATGGTGTCTTTTGTCTCATGTGCCCCTTGTCTTCCTGCTTTATAACTCCACCCCAGCCTCTAATCAGTGCTAGAGTATTCTGCCTGTGATCTGCTCCAGGTGGTTTCCTAGTTTCCTGCTCTACCCTGCAGACTTGTTTGGATCTTCTGTTACCTGCTCTCAGAGACTCTGCTGCATTCAGTTGTTACCAGTATTCCTCCTTCTCCTGGCTGCTCCTGCTGCTACCTCTGAGCCTCCATCTTCACCTGCATTCTGCTAACAAGTAAGCTGGTTTCTGCTCTGACTCACCTGCTTTAGATAGCTGCAGAGCACAGGACTATGCTGCACTATCAGGGACTTCCTACCCAGGCCTCCCTGGATTATCTAAATATTGTATGGACTTCCTTGCATGGACTTGATAAGGACTTCCTTGTTTTCTAGCTTCCTCTAAAGTGAATTGTGCTTTACAGATTGCTTTGCTGATTACATTTAGAGCACGGGACTGTGCTTCATTATCTGGGACTTTCTACCCAAGCCTCCCTGGATTATATAATATATATTGTTTGGACTTGATAAAGACTTCCTTGTTTTCTAGAATCCTCTAGTGTGAACAGTGCTTTACAAACTGCTCTGCTACTTGCATTTTCCCCTGAGTGTTTATGGACTTTGTGTTTTCGTCTGCACTTGTTTGAAACACTGTGTGTTTATAATATACACTTTGACACCTATAAGTTGTGTTCTGTTGTATCTTTGTTCCACGCAAAAAGACTCCTGTGGTATCCATTATAATTATTACAGGATACTCTAGCCAAAAAATAAGGAGTCTGCTGGAACAATGTCTGTAGAAAGCAAATTAGAGCAGGTGTATTCCGTAATTAGATCTCTTCAGAAAGAGGTGGAAGGTCTGCAAAAGAAACTTGGAGGCATTGAACGTAATGAACAAGCATTTGGACAAACTTTACAGGACTTAAATACCCGAATGCCAGCCCAGGAAAACAAACTTGCGGGCTTGGACTCCCAGTACGGACAGGCTTTCCAGGACATTAGTACTCAAATGGCGGCACAAGTGACTTTACCTTCTGGGATACCGCCACCAGCTAGCCCACCTAAGTTGCCTCCATTCAGATTTAATGGTGAACGTGACAAATTTCGTGGCTTTGTGAATCAGTGTATGCTATATTTTGATGTACATGCTGACCGCTTCCTTACTGATAGATCTAAGGTATTGTGTGTAATTATGCTGCTGACCTCACGAGCACTCGCCTGGGCGAATCCGATGATCGAGTCTCGTGACCCACGGTTAAGTAATTTGGATGATTTCTTAGCCGCTATGGCACTAATGTTTGATGACCCTAACCGCCGTGCTACCGCTGAGTCTGCTTTACTTTCTTTACGCAAGGGTAAACGTTCTGTTATTGAATATGCTACTGAATTTAGGAGATTAGCGGTAGATACCAACTGGGACAGTTATGCACAATTACCTATTTTTAAGAGATGTCTGTCTAGCATTGTAAAAGGTGAATTGGCCCGCTCTGAGTCACCACAAGAGCTAGAAATGTTTATACAGCATTGTGTACGCATAGACATATGCCTTACTGAACGTTGTCAGGAGAAATTGGCTGTATTCAATCGTATGTCTAACTTTTCCCTTCCTCCCAAAGAGCCTGCAGGTAAAACATCTCGGGAGGTAGAAGAAGCGCCCATGCAAATTGATTCTGTGCAGAGGCGTGAGAGTAATGAGTGCCGGGAGCACCGCCTGCGAGAGAGGCTATGTTTCTACTGTGGCCAATCTGACCACTTTCTAATCAACTGTTCCAAGCGGCCTAACAAGGTGTTAGCAGCCGTAGGAGAGTATGATAACACTGATGATGAATCTGACATCTCTGAATGTAGCCTGCCATTAAATGCTGTATTCCATTCTCTCTCTATGACTATACCTCCCAAGGAGTTGAAGGAAAAGAACTCTCACTGTTCACTCCCTATTAAGATCCTGTGTTCAGGACAGTGGATTTCCAGTGCAGCTATGATTGACTCTGGTGCAGGGGGCAACTTTATGGACATTACATTTGTCCAAAAACATGGTATTGAGATACAGCGAAGAGCCTCTCCAATTACCATGGAAACAGTGGATGGGTCACCTTTAACCCCTTAAGCCCCGGAGCATTTTTCGTTTTTGCATTTTCGTTTTTGCTCCCCTTGTTCCCAGAGCCATAGCGTTTTTATTTTTTGGTCAATATGGCCATGTGAGGGCTTATTTTTTGCGGGACGAGTTGTACTTTTCAACGCCATTACTAGTTTTATCATATCCTGTACGGGAAAACAGGAAAAAAATTCCAAGTGCGGTAAAATTGCAAAAAAAGTGCAATACCCCAGTTGTTTTTTATTTATTTTTTTTACCATGTTCACTGAATGCTAAAACTGACCTGCCCTTCTTATTCTACAGGTCATTACGAGTTCATAGACACCAAACATGTATAGGTTCTTTTATATTTAAGTGGTGAAAAAAATTCCAAAATTTGGTAAAAAAAAAATAAAAAAATAGCGCCATTTTCTAAGACCCGTAGCGTCTCCATTTTTCGTGATCTGGGGCTGGTTGATGGCTTATTTTTTGCGTGCCAGGCTGACGTTTTTATTAACATTTGGGGTAGATCCGATGTTTTGATCGCCCGTTATTGCATTTTATTGCAATTTTGCGGCGACCAAAAAACGTAATTCTGGCGTGTAGAATTTTTTTCTCGCTACGCCGTTTACCGATCGGAATAATTCTTTTTTTATTTTGATAGATCGGGCGATTCTGAACGCGGCGATACCAAATATGTGTATGTGGGTTTTTTTTTATATATTTTATTTTGAATGGGGCGAAAGGGGGGTGATTTAAACTTTTATATTTTTTTATTTTTTTTTATATTTTTAAAAACTTTTTTTTTACTTTTTGCATGCTTCTATAGTCTCCATAGGAGACTAGAAGCAGCAACTGTCCGATCGCCTCTGCTACATACAGGGGACCAGCAGATCCCCTGCATGCAGCAGAAATGGTCCTGTGCTATGAGCGCCGACCACTAGGTGGCGCTCATAGCGACAAGATCATGACAACCACAGGCGTCTGCTGCAGACCCTGGGTTGTCATGCACGCCCATCGGCGACCCGCGATCACGTGACGGGGTCGCCGGTGGGCGGGGCTTATGACGCGCTACCCGGAAGCGCGCGTTAAATGCTGCTGTCGGAGATTGACAGCAGCATTTAACTGGTTAACAGCCGCGGGTGGATCGCGATTCCACCCGCGGCTGTTGCGGGCACATGTCAGCTGTAAGAATCAGCTGACATGTGCTCGGTTCAGTGAGGGCTCAGCGCCGGACCCCTCACTGAACCGGCGGTACGCAGATATGCGTACTAATACGTCCCCGGTAAGTAAGGGGTTAATCTCCGGGCCTGTGGATCAGGAGACTGTACCTCTTAAGATTTTGTTGGAGCAACTTTCTTTCTTGTTAATTTCTTCTCCTCATTTCCCTGTGACTTTAGGCATCCCTTGGTTCCGTTCTCAGAACCCGACTATCAACTGGGAGACCAAGGAGATTATTTTTCCGACTAAGAGCAACCCAGCAATAACTGAAGCTGTCCCTGAGTCCACGGATACAAAATCTACTGTACAGGTATTCACTTTACCTTCAGCGTATAAAGCATTCTCTGACATCTGTGACAAGAAGAAAGCAGATCAGCTTCCTCCACATAGGCATTATGACTGTCCCATTGAGCTGCTTCCTGGGGCGCCTATTCCTTTTAGCAACGTATATCCTTTAGCAGCACCTGAACTTCAAGCCTTGAAGGAGTATATTGATGAAAATCTGGCCAAAGGCTTTATACGTCCTTCTTCCTCACCAGCAGGGGCGCCTATATTTTTTGTAAAAAAGAAGGATGGGACCCTAAGACCCTGTATTGACCATCGGGAACTCAATAAGGTAACCATATGGAATCATTATCCTTTGCCTTTGATTCCAGAATTATTGGAAAGAGTCTGCCATGCCAAGGTGTTCTCTAAACTAGATCTTCGTGGGGCTTATAATTTGGTGCGCATTCGTTCCGGTGATGAATGGAAGACAGCATTCAGATGCCGATATGGATGCTTTGAATATCTGGTGATGCCCTTCGGGCTTTGTAATGGCCCTGCGACTTTTCAACATCTGGCTAATGACATTTTTAGAGATTTATTGGATCAGTTTGTGGTGATTTATTTGGACGATATTTTAATTTTTTCTGACTCTCTACAGGAACATGAAGAACATGTCAAAACTGTTTTGAAACGTCTGAAAGAGAACCATCTGTATATTAAGCCGGAGAAGTGTGAGTTCTATCGTTCTGAGATACAGTTTTTAGGTTATGTCATCTCTCCTCAGGGGCTGAACATGGAATCTGGTAAGAGTCAGGCAATCCTTGACTGGCCAGTACCCAGGAACGTTAAAGAGGTCCAACGTTTTATTGGTTTTGCAAATTTCTATAGATGTTTTATTAGAAATTTTTCTGACATTGTCCGTCCCATTACTTCCTTGACAAAGAAGGAAAAGCCCTTTAAGTGGTCATCACAGGCTCAAGAGGCTTTTGATCGACTTAAGGTTTGTTTCACCTCAGCACCGCTGTTGATCCACCCAGACCCAGCACTTACTTTCATTGTGGAGGTGGACGCTTCTGATAATGCTTTAGGGGCCATTCTCTCCCAAAGAACTGGAGAGAAGACTCTGCTACACCCTTGTGCTTTCTTTTCCCATAGACTTACTTCAGCTGAGAAAAACTACAATGTGGGAGACAAGGAACTGCTAGCTATTATTGTAGCTTTCAAAGAATGGCGGCATCATCTGCAAGAAGCCACACAATAGATCGTAGTGCTGACTGACCATCACAATTTGGAGTTTCTCAGATGCGCTAGATGTCTTTCTCCTCGTCAGGCTCGTTGGAACCTATTTTTAAATCAATTTAATTTTGTTATTTCGTACCATCCAGGTTCTTGCAATGGGAAGGCTGATGCTTTATCCCGAATCCATGCTGCGGAATCCGTACCTGGAGCCCCGTCCAAGACCATTCTATCCGATGCCAACTTCATCGGAGTTATCCACGATCAGGACTTGTGGAAGGAGTTCAAGGAGGCCTATGATGGTGATGTATTTCTGGCCAATCCACCTGTTGATATTAATCTTGTCCTTAAGGGTGGCATGTGGTTCAGGGATCGACGTATCTACGTCCCTGAGGCCGTTCGTCTGCAGATCCTCAAGTTGGTCCATGACTCCAAGGTGGCTGGTCACAGGGGGGTACAGAAGACACAAGAGTTCCTAAGCCGATTTTTCTGGTGGCCGACTTGCCTGAAGGATACTAAGGACTATGTTCTCTCTTGCAAGGTATGTGCTCATTATAAGACTCCTCGTATGTCACCCGTACACATACGAGGAGTCTTATAATGAGCACATACCTCGCAACCATGGTCTTCTTCAACCATTACCTGTTCCGTCCCGCCCATGGGGGTCTATCTCAATGGACTTCATTGTGGAGCTGCCTACATCAGGTGGCATGAATACGATCCTGGTGGTAGTGGACCGCCTGACTAAAGCTGCTCATTTTGTTCCTTGCCCAGGTTTTCCCTCAGCTAAGGATACAGTGAACTTGGTTATACAGAATGTTTTTCGGCTGCATGGGGTCCCGGATGAAATCATCTCTGACCGTGGAGTGCAGTTTACCTCAACATTCTGGAAGGAGTTTTGCTCTGCACTCAATATTAATGTCTGTCTTTCTTCCGCTTATCACCCCCAGATGAACGGTCAAACCGAGTATACCAACCAGACCTTGGAACAATATCTACGATGCTATGTCAGCCATCTGCAGGGTGATTGGTTAGAGTTACTTCCATTAGCTGAATTCTCATATAACAATTCTCAGAGTGCCTCCACTAAGTTCACACCTTTCTTTGCCAATCTGGGTTACCATCCGAGTATCTTACCTAGGTCTCCGATTAATGCTCCAGTTCCTGCTGTAGAGGAGAGGCTGACTGCGATGAGGCAAAATCTGGAGGTTCTGAAGGAATCTTTGATCTCAGCTCAGGAACGTTACAAGAAATCGGCTGATAGATTTCGTAAACCGGCACCCATGTTCAAGGTAGGAGATTCCGTGTGGTTATCCACTAAAAATCTGAAGTTGAATGTTCCTTCACAGAAACTTGGACAGAAATTCATCGGGCCTTTCAAGATCAACGGTATTGTGAGCTCTGTGGCCTGCCGTATGAAGTTGCCTAGGACTATGAAGGTACACCAAGTTTTCCATGTTTCTTTACTAAAGTCTGTATCTCCTAATACCTTCCAGGGACGTGTTGTGCCACCTCCGCAGCCTGTGGTGATTGATGGGCAGGAACAATTTGTGGTGGAAGAGATTATTGATTCTAGGTTTCGCAGGTATTGGCTCCAATATCTGATAAGATGGCAAGGGTATCCCCCTGAAGAAGACTCTTGGGAACCTGTGGAAAACATCAATGCCCAACAGAAGATTTCTCGTTTCCATCAGAGATTTCCTGAGAAACCGGGTCCAGGATAGTCCTGCGGCCGCTTCTAAGGAGGGAGTAATGTCAGGACTGCAAATATTTTTAATTACATTTTGGCCCTTTTTACCCTCTTTCAAGATGGTGTCTTTTGTCTCATGTGCCCCTTGTCTTTCTG
This sequence comes from Phyllobates terribilis, assembly GCF_046119375.1. Lineage (NCBI taxonomy): Eukaryota > Metazoa > Chordata > Amphibia > Anura > Dendrobatidae > Phyllobates > Phyllobates terribilis. Next base: position 313,680,766 of record NW_027362765.1, read on the forward strand.
CTTTATAACTCCACCCCAGCCTCTAATCAGTGCTAGAGTATTCTGCCTGTGATCTGCTCCAGGTGGTTTCCTAGTTTCCTGCTCTACCCTGCAGACTTGTTTGGATCTTCTGTTACCTGCTCTCAGAGACTCTGCTGCATTCAGTTGTTACCAGTATTCCTCCTTCTCCTGGCTGCTCCTGCTGCTACCTCTGAGCTTCCATCTTCACCTGCATTCTGCTAACAAGTAAGCTGGTTTCTGCTCTGACTCACCTGCTTTAGATAGCTGCAGAGCACAGGACTATGCTGCACTATCAGGGACTTCCTACCCAGGCCTCCCTGGATTATCTAAATATTGTATGGACTTCCTTGCATGGACTTGATAAAGACTTCCTTGTTTTCTAGCTTCCTCTAGTGTGAATTGTGCTTTACAAATTGCTTTGCTGATTACATTTAGAGCACGGGACTGTGCTGCATTATCTGGGACTTCCTACTCAGGCCTCCCTGGATTATATAATATATATTGTTTTGACTTGATAAAGACTTCCTTGTTTTCTAGCATCCTCTAGTGTGAACAGTGCTTTACAAACTGCTCTGCTAATTGCATTTTCCCCTGAGTGTTTATGGACTTTGTGTTTTCGTCTGCATTAGTTTGAAACACCGTGTGTTTATAATATACACTTTGACACCTATAAGTTGTGTTCTGTTGTATCTTTGTTCCACGCAAAAAGACTCCTGTGGTATCCATTTATAATTATTACATACAGATATTTGACCCATGGAACTGCAAAACCACAGTTCTATTTTTCTGGCCTACACCAGACTCTTTTAAACAGATATATTGGTGTCTGAACAGTCAGGGAGACACTATTACAGTTTTTTTTTACGGCAAAAATGCCAAAAGCAGGATAATACAGAGATTTGACCCGTGGAACTGCAAAACTACAGTTCTATTTTTCTGGCCTACATCAGACTCTTTTAAACAGATATATTGGTGTCTGAACAGTCACAGACACACTAAATTTTTTTTTTTATGGGGGGGAATACCAAAAGGTTAATAAGACGCGTATTTGTACAGTCTGACTGAGGGAAAAAAAATACAGGATTTAGATGAAAAAAATAATAATTTTTCCTGGCCCCTGAGACCTGGGTGATAAGTCTAGCAATTTGACAAACAGGAGCATACAGGACTGTAATGCAGCATTTGCTGGTATAACCACTGCGTCTCCTGTACAGCCTGCCTGCCTGCCTGATATCTGGGATGGATATTAGTCCTGAGAAGGACTGTTTGTTTGATTTGGCAGGTTTTAGAGACCCTACACTACCTATTTTGCACTATATATCTCTCCCTAACTCAGCAGCACTTAACCTACACTGGCTGATCCGGAGCGACTGTGTCCAAGATGGCGGCGCACGGTTTTAAATACTCAAGGTGATGCTGTGCAGCCAGCCAGTCACTTTAATGCCCACAAACAACATGGCTGCGGCATTACAGTGACTGGCTGGCAATCCCTGCATGTTCATTGGCTCTGTAGAGCGCCAAACGTGCAGGGCGGAGACCCGAGCTCCCGCCCAAGTAACCCGGAAATGCTCGGTGCTCGCCGAACATCCCGAGTAGAGTGATGCTCGGGCGAGTAACGAGCAGTGTTGAGCATGCTCGCTCAACACTAAATATATCTATTTTTTAAATATTCACTAAAATAAATATTAGTGTTGAGCGAGCATGCTCAACACTGCTCGGTACTCATCCGAGCATCACGCTACTCGGGATGTTCGGCGAGAACCGAGCATTTCCGGGTTACTCGGGCGGGAGATCGAGTCTCCGCCCTGCATGTTTGGCTCTATTTACAGAGCCAATGAACATGCAGGGATTGCCAGCCAGTCACTGTAATGCCGCAGCCATGTTAGTTGTGGGCATTACATTGATTGGCTGGCCGCACAGCGTCACCTCGAATATTTAAAAACGGACGCCGCCATCTTGGACACAGACGGCTGGGATCACACAGTGTAGGGACAGCGCTGCTGATTTAGGGAGAGATATATACTGCAATATAGTTAGTGTAGGGTCTGTAAAGGCTGCCAGATCAAACAAACAGTTCTTCTCAGGACTAATATCCATCCCAGATATCAGGCAGGCTGTATAGGAGATGCAGTGGTTATACCAGCAAACGCTGCATTACAGTCCTGTGTGCTCCTGTTGCTGAAATTGCTGGACTTAGCTCAGAAAAATCCTTATTTTTTCATCTAAATCCTCTTTTTTTTTTTCCTCCTTCACACTGTACAAATACCCGTCTTATTAACCTTTTGGTGCCCCCCCCCCCCCCAAACAAAAAAAAAAAGTGTGTCTCTGATATTTCAGACACAAATATATCTGTTGAAAATAGTCTGGTGTAGGCCCGAGAAATAGAAGTGTGGTTTTGCAGTTCCACGGTTCAAACCTCTGTATTATCCACTTTTGGGCCATTTGTATCTAAAAAAAAAAAACATTTTGAGTGTGTCGCTCAGTGTTCAGCCGCAAATATATATATTTTAAAAAGTCTGGTATACAGCAGTAAATTATAACTGTGTCTTTGCCGTTCCACGGTAAAAAATCTCTATTATTCAGCTTTTGGTCTTTTTTCCGTAAAGAAAAACAGTAATAGTTTCTCCCTGATTGTTCAGATTGTTTAAAAGAGTCGGTGTAGGCCAGAGAAATAGAACTGTGGTTTTCCTATTCCACGGTTCTAATCTCTTTTTGTTACCCTTTTTCCATTGATAGTGCGAGTGTAAGCTATTTTACTTCCTTTACAATGGGCAATGTGCATGGAACTGGACGTTCTGGTGATGGTGCGTGCAGAGGATGGGGCCGTGGCCAAGGTGAAAATGTGCCACAACCAACAGCCACATCTTCTCGCTCCCATTTCTTGACCAAATTACTAGGGAAGCACAGAACAACACCAGTATTGAGAACTGATCAGTGTGAACAGGTTATTAATTGGATAGCAGATAATACTTCCAGTTACCTGGGCACCACTACCTCCGGTCTGTCTTCCACACGGTCAACTCTTAGTAGCCGTGAGTCTCGATCGCATACTCCTCCTCACCCTGATGCTCCTTCCTCCCACCATGCCGAGTGTCGTCAGACAGCAACTGGTCCCACACTTGGACACTCTGAAGAACTGTTCACTGATCCATTTCCAGATTTGTGCCCCTCGCCTGCTCCGCTTGAAGTGGTGGAAGAGGAGATCCCATGTAGCGATGCCCAAATATTTGAACAGCCACGGCCACAGGAAGTCGACGCTGGCAATTTGTCACAAGAGGTGGACAATGATGACACACAATTGCCAGGAAGTGAGGGGAGGATCGTGGTGCGCAAGTGGAAGAGGAGGAGGAGGTGGTGGATGATCTAGTAACTGACCCAATGTGGCAGGAGGACATGCAGAGCAAGGCCAGCAACACACAGGGTGAGGGAGGCAGAGTACCCCAACAGGCTGGAGGAAGCAGTGTGGTGGCCGCACACGGAAAGCAGGCAACAGTTCTCCGTAATACCAACATGAGGGACGTTGCCAGTACAAACTGTAGGTCTTCCAGAGTCTGAAATTTTTTTAAATCCTCTGCTGATAACCCCAAAAAGGCCATTTGTACCACCTGCCATGCCAGCATCAGCAGGGGTGACAAAACTACCAGCCTGACCACCACCAGCATGATCAGCCACATGGCAGCAAAGCACGCAACTTTGTGGGGTGAACCCCAGGGTCCACGACCAGTGTCAGCGGGTGTCACCACTGCTTCTTCCGCTGTTGTGCGTGCTATAGAACCCCCTGTTGTGTGTGCAAGGCAATCCCCTGTCCATACTGCATGCAAAGATGCCCCCTCCTCTCAGTTTTCACTTGTTATGGCAGTTTCTCAAGAACCAGCATCAACATCCACGTCCCACCACAGCGTTCAATTGTCCATATCCCAGACTTTTCAACGAAAGTGAAAATTCACAGCCAACGCCCCACTGGCCACAGTCCTAAATTCACACAATTCATGACTGCTTGCATTGGAAATGCTGCCTTTTAGGCTGGTGGAGACGGAATCCTTCCGCGGCCTTATGGCGGTGGCAGTCCCTCAGTACTCGTTCCCCAGCCAACACTATTTTGCCCAGTGTACCATCCCCGCACTACACAAGCACGTGTCCCAAAACATCTGCCGTGCCCTCAACAACGCAGTTACTGGCAGAGTCCACCTGATAACGGACATGTGGACAAGTGCTTGTGGCCAGAGACGGTACATCTCCCTGACGGCACACTGGTTAGACATAGTGGAAGCCGGGACCCAGTCGGACCTTGGGACGGAACACATCCTCCCAACACCAAGGATTGTGGGCCCTATGTCAGTCAGAGTTATCCCCACAGTGTACAGCTCCTGCGCATCATCCTCCTCCTCATGTTCAGCCTCAATCTCAGATATCACCACATCAGTTACAAGCTGGAAGCACTGCAGTACTGCCTCCGCCAAGCGGCAACAGGCTGTGCTGAAACTCATAAGCTTAGGTGAGAAATCTCACACTGCTTGTGAGTTGTGGACAGCTGTGAAAGAGCAGGCATATCTGTGGCTGAGACCGCTGAACCTACATCCAGGCATGGTCGTGTGTGACAATGGCCGTAACCTGGTGGCAGCTCTGAGGCGAGGCGAGATCACACACGTACCATGCCCGGCTCATGTGCTTAACCTCGTGGTTCAGCGGTTTCTTAAATCGTACCCCGAGTTGCCAGATCTGCTCGTCAAAGTACGCCACCTGTCAGCTCATTTTCGCAAGTTGGCTATAGCTTCCTCCACCCTTGCCGTGTTGCAGCAGCATTTGCAGCTTCCGTCACACCGACTGGTGTGTGATGTCCCCACACGTTAAAACTCTACCCTCCACACGTTGCAAAGGATTTGTGAGCAGTTGTGGAGTACCAGCTGCAACAAGGCCGTCAATATTCAGGTCAGACTCCACACATAAGACCTCAGGAGTGGACCTGGATGTCTGACATATATACCATCTTGACAAACTTTGAGGAGTCCACCAAGATGGTGAGTGGCGATGACGCCATCATTAGTGTCAGCATTCCACTTGTCTGTCTTTTGCAATGCTCTCTGCAGAGAATTAAAGAGGAGGCATTGCAGCCAGAGTATGATGAGATGGCTCAAGAAGCCGTAGAGGTCGATTACACAAAGCCCAGCCTCATCTCATCCCTATGTGCATTGGGGGACAATGAGGGAGAGGAGGAGGAGGAGGAGGAAGAACAGGAGTTTGTATCATGCGCTGTAGATGGTAGTACCTGTACAACTTTCATACTGTTGGTTCAGCGTGGGTGGCCTGAGGACAGGGGGGAGAAGGATGAGGAGGAGAGCATGGTCAGTCATCATCTTGGTGAGGACACGGAAGTCTTGCCCATTACCAGTCTGGCACGCATGGCTGACTTTATGGTACGCTGCCTTAACCGTGACCCTCACATTGTCAAAATGTTGGGTAACAGTCATTACTGGTTGGTGACACTTTTAGACCCACACTACAAGGAGAACTTTCACTCTCTTATTCCTGAGGTGGAGAGGTCTACAAAAATGGGGCAGTACCAGAAGGCCCTTGCTGTAGAACTGTTAAAAAAAATCCCATCTGAACACGCTAGCGGCAGAGGTCACAGTTCATTGCCCAACCAAGGCGTACATGCGAGAGAGACGCAATTCCAATCCAGCAGAGGCAGGGGAACTCTGTCAACGTTCTGGGACAGTTTTCTCAGACCCTGCCTTAGGAAAGACCCTGAGGTGCGGGGTACTCTCACAAGGAGTGGAAAGTTTCAAAAGATGGTGAGGGAGTACCTTGCCGACTGTACCAGTGTCCTCCGTGATTCCTCTGTGTCTTTTAATTATTGGGTATCCAAGCTGCACACTTTTTAAGATGCTGTACTGTATGGCTCTTGTAAGGGGCATTAAAACCGTCTTGTTAAGCTACTGTGACCTCCACCATTTTTCCAAGGGGCATTAAAACTGTCTTATTAAGCTACTGGGGCCTCCACGTCTCTTCTGAGGGACATTAAAAGCATCTTGTTAAGCTACTGTGACCTCCACCACTTTTCCAAGGGGCATTAAAACCGTCTTGTTAAGCTACTGGGACCTCCATGTCTCTTCTGAGGGGCATTAAAAGTGTCTTGTTAAGCTTCTACGACCTCCACCACTTTTCCAAGGGGCATTCAAACCATCTTGTTAAGCTACTGTGACCTCCACCACTTTTACAAGGGGCATTAAAAGCGTCTTGTTAAGCTACTGGGACCTCCGCGTCTCTTCTGAGGGGCATTAAAAGCGTCTTGTTAAACCACTCTGAACTCCACAGCTCTTCCAAGGGGCATTGAAATGTTGTTTTTAATTAACTCTAACCTCCACGACTCTTCGAACGGGCATTGCATTTCCTCTTAATTTTTGGCAGCTTTTGCTTGGAAGGCATAAGCAAAGACCATGTGAGACCCACTCCCCAATAATGGGAATAATTTTGTAATATGCTGTACTGCATGGCTCTTGTAAGGGGCATTGCAAGTTCCTCCATCCTAATTTTTGGCAGCTTTTTCTTGGAAGGCATAAGCACAGACTATGGGAGACCCACTCCCCAATAATGGGAATAATGTTTGTAATATGCTGTACTGCATGGCTCTTGTAAGGGGCATTGCAAGTTCCTCCGTCCTAATTTTTGGCAGATTTTGCTTGGACGGCACAAGCAAAGACTGTGGGAGACCCACTCCTCAATAATGGGAATAATATTTTTAAGATGCTGTGCTGTATGGCTCTTGTAAGGGGCATTGCAAGTTCCTCCTTCCTGATTTTTGGCAGCTTTTGCTTGGAAGGTATTAGCAAAGACTATGGGAGACCCACTCCCCAATAATGGGAATAATGTTTGTAATATGCTGTACTACATGGCTCTTGTAAGGGGCATTGCAAGTTCCTTCTTCCTAATTTTTGGCAGCTTTTGCTTGGAAGGCATAAGCAAAGACTGTGGGAGATCCACTCCCCAATAATGGGAATAATATTTTTAAGATGCTGTACTGTATGGCTCTTTTAAGGGGCATTTTAAGCCATCTTGTTAAGCTACTGTGACCTCCTCGTCTCTTCTGAGGGGCATTAAAAGTGTCTTGTTAAGCTACTGCGACCTCCACCACTTTTCCGAGGGGCATTAAAACTGTCTTGTTAAGCTACTGTGACCTTCACCACTTTTCCAAGGGGCATTAAAACTGTCTTGTTAAGCTACTGGGACCTCCACGTCTCTTCTGAGGGGCATTAAAACCGTCTTGTTAAGCTACTGCGACCTCCACCATTTTTCCGAGGGGCATTAAAACCATCTTGTTAAGCTACTGGTACCTCCACGTCTCTTCCATGGGGCATTCAAACCATCTTGTTAAGCTACTGCGACCTCCACCATTTTTACAAGGGGCACTCAAACCGTCTTGTTAAACTACTGTGACCTCCACCACTTTTCCAAGGGGCATTAAAACCGTCTTGTTAAGCTACTGGGACCTCCACGTCTCTTCCGAGGGGCATTAAAACCATCTTGTTAAGCTACTGTGACTTCCACGTCTCTTCAAAGGGGCATTAAAAGCGTCTTCTTAAGCCACTCTGAACTCCACAGCCCTTCCAAGGGGCATTGAAATGTTGTTTTTAATTACCTCTAACCTCCATGACTCTTCCAACGGGCATTGCATTTCCTCCTAATTTTAGTCAGCTTTTGCTTTTCAGTGCAAAGGCGAAAACTAAGGGAGACCCACTCCCCAATAATGGGTAGAAGGTTTTTAGTACGCTATAATCCACATTTATTTCAAGGGGCATTGCAGTTCCTCATAATTTTTGGAAAGCCTTCCATTCACTGCTTAGGCCAACAGGGTACAGGAGACCCAGTTGCTATTAATGGAAAGAAAGGTTTAGTTAAGGCCCTCTGACCTCCATGTCATTTCCAAGGGGCATTGGAGTGCCTCGAAATTTTTGGTAGGCATTGCACTCACTGTATGCCCTATAACTGTGTAGCCGAACCGCTCCTTTTGTTACAGAAACATCTCCTACAAGACATATGTTGTTGACTGGACTGATATTGATGTGAATGGTCCCTGTTCCTCCTGCTCTTTCTCCTTTGTCACCATCTCATCCATCATTTATCACCTGAAGCTTTGTTTTAACGGGAGTCAAAGAACTGGGATAGTAGCAGGAAAACATCCAGTAATCCTAGGAGGAGGTAGGATATGCACCAAAACGCTGACCACCTCAGACCTAGCCGCTACTACATACATGCGCTTGCATTCCAAGAAAACAAACCAGATGCTAACTTCTATCATCATCATCATGCTACTCACCTTGGCACTCTCAACTCCCCTGATGGAGAAGCCAGGGCCCACCGGAGGAGTCTGGTTCTCTGTTGGGCTCGTCCAATGCTGCCTAAAGCAGGTCGGGCTAAGAAAAGTGTGTGGGGGGAAGTTGACAGGAGAAATAGGGGCGGCTGGGGACCGTGTGTGGACACCCGGCCGCGGGGCGGCTGGGAACCGAGTATGAACACCCGGCCGCACCCTGGCAGCTGCGGACCGAGTGTGGACACCCGGCTGCTGGGCAGCTGGGGACTGAGTATGGATACCAGGCCGCCATCGCAGCCATGACGTGGTGGCCAGATTCCGCCTCCACATGCCTAAAAGGCCCAATTTCAAGCGCAAGCAAGCAGTATGGTATTGCAGCCTGGGGGTGGGTGGGTGGCAGGCTGCATACTTGCACTTGCATTGCAAGTAATGGGGGAGGTACAATTGAACACTGCACTGGGAGAAGGACTTGCACGGGGATAGTTGCAAGTCTGCATCTTCTGATGCGGCAAGGATCACTTCTGATGGGCACACTTGTAGGCAGTAACCTGGGTTTCAGATGCTTCCAGGGGTCTTCCCCATGCTGTTCCCATGTCTTTTCAGCATTGTATGTATGTGTCACACAGCACATGGCCAGATAAGGTTGTAAAATGTTAAAATGACATTTCCCGGTGAATGCATTTGTCACGGTTGAAAGCAATACAAAAGTGCAAAAACGAATAAAAAATGCTATTTGTGAACATAGCCCAAGGTGTGGAGGAGTATTTTTTTGTTTGGTTATTTATTTTACCTTATACACAAGTCTTTACCCTGGAAAGGAACTTCCTTAACATATTTCACAGGAAAGCAGTTTCAGTTTCGTTTTTTGAACGTTTTATTGTGAGCCCTTAAAAGTGGCTTAATAATTCTGACCACGTTGTTGACAGCAGTGACCTGGGAGTCAGAAATGCTTCCTGGGGCGATCTCCATGCTGTTCCCATGATATTTGAGCACTGTCACTATCATTTTGGGCACTTGTTAGGCTTTTAAAAGACTGCCCGGGGTGCCGCCGCAAAAATGCTCGGGTCTCCCATAGACTAACATTGGGCTCGTTGCTCGGGTCGAGCACCCGAGTACCACGGCGAGCTCGGCCCGAGCTTCAAGCACCCGAGCATTTTAGTGCTCGCTCAACACTAATAAATATACATTCCTTTTTTTATATATATATATATATATATATATATATATTTATTTATTTATTTTAAATTTTCACTAAAATAAATATACATTCCTTTTATATGTATATATATATTTTTTATTTTTCACTAAAATAAATATATATTCCTTTTTATATATATATTTTTTTTATTTTACATTGTTCAATAAAATAAATATACATTCTTTTTTTTTATTTTATATATATATATATATATATATATATATATATATATATATATATATATATTCAGATTTTTTTATTCTAAATTTTTCACTAAAATAAATATACATTCCTTTATATATATATATATATATATATATATATATATATATATACAGTCATGGCCAAAAGTTTTGAGAATGACACCAAAATTATATTTTCACATGATCTGCTGGCCTCTGGTTTTTATTAGTGTTTGTCTGATGTTTATATCACATACAGAAATATAATTGCAATCATATCATGAGTACCAATAGGTTATATTGACAGAATGAGTTAATGCAGCAAGTCAATATTTGCAGTGTTGCCCCTTCTTCTTCAAGACCTCTGTAATTCTCCCTGGCATGCTCTCAATCAACTTTTGGACCAAAGCCTGACTGATAGCAGTCCATTCTTGCATAATCAATGCTTGCATTTTGCCAGAATTTGTTGGTTTTTGCTTGTCCACCCGTCTCTTGATGATTGACCACAAGTTCTCAATGGGATTAAGATCTGGGGAGTTTCCAGGCCATGGACCCAAAATCTCTATGTTTTGTTCCATGAGCCATTTAGTTATCACCTTTGCTTTATGGCAAGGTGCTCCATCATGCTGGAAAAGGCATTGTTGGGCGCCAAACTGCTCTTGGACGGTTGGGAGAAGTTGCTCTTGGAGGACATTCTGGTACCATTCTTTATTCATGGCTGTGTTTTTAGGCAAGACTGTAAGTGAGCCGATTCCCTTGGCTGAAAAGCAACCCCACACATGAATGGTTTCAGGATGCTTTACAGTTGGCATGAGACAAGACTGGTGGTAGCGCTCACCTCTTCTTCTCCGAATAAGCTGTTTTCCAGATGTCCCAAACAATCGAAAAGGGGATTCATCAGAGAAAATGGCTTTGCCCCAGTCCTCAGCAGTCCACTCCCTGTACCTTTTGCAGAATATCAGTCGGTCCCTGATGTTTTTTCTGGAGAGAAGTGGCTTCTTTGCTGCCCTCCTTGAAACCAGCCCTTGCTCAAAGAGACTCCGCCTCACAGTGCGTGCAGAAGCACTCACACCAGCCTGCTGCCATTCCTGAGCAAGCTCGGCACTGCTGGTAGTCTGATCCCACAGCTGAAACAGTTTTAAGATACGGTCCTGGCGCTTGCTGGTCTTTCTTGGGCGCCCTGGAGCCTTTTTGACAACAATGGAAGCTCTCTCCTTGAAGTTCTTGATGATGCGATAGATTGTTGACTGAGGTGCAATCTTTGTAGCTGCGATACTCTTCCCTGTTAGGCCATTTTTGTGCAGTGCAATGATGGCTGCTCGTGTTTCTTTAGAGATAACCATGGTTAACTGAAGAGAAACAATGATACCAAGAACCAACCTCCTTTTAAAGTGTCCAGTGATGTCATTCTTACTTAATCATGACTGATCGCCAGCCCTGTCCTCATCAACACCCACACCTGTGTTAATGGATCAATCACTAAAACGATGTTAGCTGCTCCTTTTAAGGCAGGACTGCAATGATGTTGAAATGTGTTTTGGGGGTTAAAGTTCATTTTCTGGGCAAATATTGACTTTGCAAGTACAGTAATTGCTGTTAAACTGATCACTCTTTGACATTCAGGAATATGCAAATTGCCATTACAAAAAATGAAGCAGTAAACTTTGGAAAAATTACTATTTGTCTCATTCTCAATACTTTTGGCGATGACTGTATTTTATTTTTATTTTTTTTTAATTTTCACTAAAATAAATAAATAATCCCTTTTTTATTTTATATATATTTTTATTATTTAAAATTTTTCAATAAAAAAATTATACAGTCCTTTTTTTGTTTATATATATATATATATATATATATATATATATATATATATATATATGTACAGACCAAAAGTTTGGACACACCTTCTCATTTAAAGATTTTTCTGTATTTTCATTACTATGAAAATTGTTCATTCACACTGAAGGCATCAAAACTATGAATTAACACATGGAATTATATACTTAACAAAAAAAGTGTGAAACAACTGAAAATATGTCTTATATTCTAGGTTCTTCAAAGTAGCCACCTTTTGCTTTGATGACTGCTTTGCACACTCTTGGCATTCTCTTGATGAGCTTCAAGAGGTAGTCACCGGAAAGTGTCTTCCAACAATCTTGAAGGAGTTCCCAGAGATGCTTAGCACTTGGTGGCCCTTTTGCCTTCACTCTGCGGTCCAGCTCACCCCAAACCATCTCGATTGGGTTCAGGTCTGGTGACTGTGGAGGCCATGTCATCTGGCGTAGCACCCCATCACTCTAATTCTTCGTCAAATAACCCTTACACAGCCTAGAGATGTGTTTGGGGTCATTGTCCTGTTGAAAAATAAATTATGGTCCTACTAAACGCAAACCGGATGGAATAACATGCCGCTGCAAGATTCTGTGTTAGCCATGCTGGTTCAGTATGCCTTCAATTTTGAATAAATCCCCAACAGTGTCACCAGCAAAGCACCCCCACACCATCACGCCTCCTCCTCCATGCTTCACGGTGGGAACCAGGCATGTAGAGTCCATCCGTTCACCTTTTCTGCGTCGCACAAAGACATGGTGATTGGAACCAAAGATCTCAAATTTGGACTCATCAGACCAAAGCACAGATTTCCACTGGTCTTATGTTCATTCCTTGCATTCTTTAGCCCAAATAAGTCTCTTCTGCTTGTTGCCTGTCCTTAGCAGTGGTTTCCTAGCAGCTATTTTACCACGAAGGCCTGCTGCACAAAGTCTCCTCTTAACAGTTGTTGTAGAGATGTGTCTGCTACTTGAACTCTGTGTGGCATTGACCTGGTCTCTAATCTGAGCTGCTGTTAACCTGCAATTTCTGAGGCTGGTGACTTGGATAAACTTATCCTAAGATGCAGAGGTGACTCTTGGTCTTCCTTTCCTGGGGTGGTCCTCATGTGAGCCAGGTTCTTTGTATCGCTTGATGGTTTTTGCAACTGCCCTTGGGGACACTTTCAAAGTTTTCCCAATTTTTCACACTGACTGACCTTCATTTCTTAAAGTAATGATGGCTACTGTTTTTCTTTACTTAGCTGCTTTTTTCTTG